>NC_046968.1:29479796-29639796 GCF_009769545.1 Cyclopterus lumpus
TGGAGGCGTCACCTTTCTGTGAAGCGTGTTTCTCCGTCTTCCCGGCGTACTCGAACCCAACAGCTGACTGAGGAGAGAAGAAACACGTATTATGAGATTGTAAGAAGGAGCTTGATGTTCTACTCGTGTGTTAAGGAACCCAAGGAGGAGCTTGATGTTCTACTCGTGTGTTAAGGAACCCAAGGAGGAGCTTGATGTTCTACTCGTGTGTTAAGGAACCCAAGGAGGAGCTTGATGTTCTACTTAAGGAACCCAAGGAGGAGCTTGATGTTCTACTTAAGGAACCCAAGGAGGAGCTTGATGTTCTACTCATGTGTGTTAATGAACCCAAGGAGGAGCTTGATGTTCTACTTAAGGAACCCAAGGAGGAGCTTGATGTTCTACTCATGTGTGTTAAGGAACCCAAGGAGGAGCTTGATGTTCTACTTAAGGAACCCAAGGAGGAGCTTGATGTTCTACTTAAGGAACCCAAGGAGGAGCTTGATGTTCTACTCATGTGTGTTAATGAACCCAAGGAGGAGCTTGATGTTCTACTTAAGGAACCCAAGGAGGAGCTTGATGTTCTACTCATGTGTGTTAAGGAACCCAAGGAGGAGCTTGATGTTCTACTTAAGGAACCCAAGGAGGAGCTTGATGTTCTACTTAAGGAACCCAAGGAGGAGCACCTGGTCCACGCGGTCCGCCTGGACTCCAAACTTGCCCCCGAAGCCCTTGGACGTGTCCGTCTGGGAGCAGTGTGTAGATAACTTGCTCTGGTAGTCGTGACCCACAGCCGACTGAGAAGAAACACACGAAGAAGAACAAACGCATGAAGACCTTCAGCGGATGGAACCAGGTAGAACATCAACCCGTGACCTCTGACCTTGTCCATGCGGTCCTGCTGCAGCCCGAACTTGCCCCCGTAGCCGTGCGAGGCCTTGGGCATGGTCTCCTGCTCCTTCTGCTTCAGGCTGGTGTGCTCCGTGGACACCGTCTCACGCAGCCGGTGGATGCTACGCCGAGGAGGGAGGAGGGAGGAAGGAGGAAGGAGGAGAGAGGAAGGAGGAGAGAGCGTTAGGAGACACCTTGGTGGGTGGGGGCATTCATGAATGGGGGAGTGGCCTCCTCACTCGATGTGCTCCTGGTGTCCAGAGCCCTCCACCGTCTTGGCCCCCCAGCGCTGCTCCCTCTCCGACACGTCATTCTAGACACCAGAAAAGAAGGGGTTAACGGAGGAGAGGAGGAGGAGGAGGGAGAGCAGGAAGAGCAGGAGGAGGAAGAGCAGCAGGAGGAGGAAGAGGAGGAGGAATAGCAGGAGGAGGAGGAAGAGCAACAGGAAGAGGAAGAGGAGGAGGAAGAGCAGGAGGAGGAGGAAGAGGAAGAGGAGGAAGAGCAGGCACCTCAAAGTCGGGGTCCGTCTCCCAGTCGTCTGCGTCCTCGTTCACGGCCACGCTGACCGACTGTCCCGCTGCTGCCTTCCACATCTTCAGTGAAACACGCTGAAACACATGAAACACCACTTAATACGGCTTTGAAGAACAAGAAGAACAAGAAGAACAAGAAGAACAACCTGGACCTATTGATCTCACATGACTCCTGTATTAGCTGCTCTGCACAGGCTCCCTGTAAAATCAAGAATCACATTTAAAATTCTTCTCCTCACCTACAAAGCCTTGATTGGTGATGCACCATCATATCTTAAGGAGCTTGTAGTACCATATTGCCCCACTAGAGAGCTGCTCACTAAATGCGGGGCTACTTGTGGTTCCTAGAGTCCTAAAAAGTAGGATGGGAGCCAGAGCCTTCAGTTATCAAGCTCCTCTTTTATGGAACCAGCTTCCACTTTCAGTCCTGGAGGCAGACACAGTCATCTCATTCAAGAATAGACTTAAGACTTTCCTCTTTAATAGTGCTTATAGTTAGGGCTGAATCAGGTTTGCCCTGGTCCAGCCCCTTGATATGCTGCTATAGGCTTATAGGCTGCTGGGGGATGTTTTAGGATACACTGAGCACCTCTCTCCTCTTCTCTCTCTCCTTATGGATGAATTTACATCTCTCCATTGCACCTTATTAACTCTGCTTCCTCCCCGGAGGAACCATTGATCTTATTGGAGGAATCCCTTGGAACTATTGATCTATGAGGCATCAATTAACTGTCAAACGTGATACAACGACTGTAAACCGCGTCTCATCGTTTTGCTCTACTTCCATCTGAGGGAAGCTTCCTTATAGGAAGTCTTCAGTAGATCCCGTTTAACGATGACCAGCACAGAACTAATGGATCATAAAAAGCTCTGTGGGGGGGACGTCTCCAGACCAGCAGGAGACGTGGCTCCACCTCGGGGGGACGTCTCCAGACCAGCAGGAGACGTGGCTCCACCTCGGGGGGACGTCTCCAGACCAGCAGGGGACGTGGCTCCACCTTAGGGGGACGTCCCCAGACCAGCAGGAGACGTGGCTCCACCTTAGGGGGACGTCCCCAGACCAGCAGGAGACGTGGCTCCACCTTAGGGGGACGTCCCCAGACCAGCAGGAGACGTCTCCAGACCAGCAGGAGACGTGGCTCCACCTCGGGGGGACGTCTCCAGACCAGCAGGGGACGTGGCTCCACCTTAGGGGGACGTCCCCAGACCAGCAGGAGACGTGGCTCCACCTTAGGGGGACGTCCCCAGACCAGCAGGAGACGTGGCTCCACCTTAGGGGGACGTCCCCAGACCAGCAGGAGACGTCTCCAGACCAGCAGGAGACGTGGCTCCACCTCGGGGGGCCGTCTCCAGACCAGCAGGGGACGTGGCTCCACCTTAGGGGGACGTCCCCAGACCAGCAGGAGACGTGGCTCCACCTTAGGGGGACGTCTCCAGACCAGCAGGAGACGTGGCTCCACCTTAGGGGGGCCGTCTCCAGACCAGACGGTTACCGTTCATCCAGACACAATATTAAAAGGCTAGTTCCTCCAATTAAAACAAACGAGCGTCCGGCCGGAAGGAACCATTTCCGGTCACACCTGCAGGCGGACGGTCTCAAGGCAACACGGTGACCGGAAGGAACGGGACACCTTCCCACATACGGGGATTTAACGGGAAAGCGTGTTTTTAATCACCTCCTAAACCGGGATCGTGGTCCCGCAGTGGGTTAGTGTTGACGTGCGCGTGCGCGCGCGTGGTATTTCCGGCTCCAGTTTTCCTCGGTTAGCTCGCGGGCTAGGCGCCAGCGACGTCTCGCGCCCGCAGGTATTCGCTCGTGACGCGGCGACACTCACCGTGCTCGACAGGTAGAGTCCGATCAGACGTATCGATCACCGGCCGGTGGAGTCTCTCCTCGACGTGACGGGGAACCAGGCTCGCTACTGGGATCTGTGGGATCTGTGGGATCCGTGTCGCTCTCTCGCTCTTCCGGCTTCTCCCTGTATCCCTCTCTCCGGCGTGCTGACGTCACAAGTGGGCGGGGTCACGTAACACGTTTCTCATTAACCAATTATTATGTAATTATTATGTAATATTATGTTGGACTGGAAACCAGCTGTGGAAGCTCATTTAAAAAGAAATTAAGATCCTGTATGTCAATATATATATATATACATATAAAAATAAAAAATACATTAAAACAAAATATATATATATATATATATATAAAAAAAATATATATATATAAAAATAAAAAATACATTAAAAAAATATATATATAAAAATAAAAAAAAATATATAAAAAAAAAAATATATATATATATATATATATATATTGACTTACAGGATAGTTGAGTCATAATTTTTTCATCAGTGGCAGAAATGGTATTTTTTAAGATTCAAAAATATATTAAAATGTGTATATATCTCGTAGAAGTCATTACAATGACGAATTAGTATCTCAAAACAAGAAACTCAAAATATATTAATAAATAAAAATAATGAAACTAACTCTATATAAATACATATATATATATATATAAATGAATATATATAATTAACTTTTCACCTCTCCGCTCTCATAAAGCACCACAAACGTCTCTTTTCTATCGAGGTGACTGTTCACGTGTAAATTAAGTTGTTTCTCTCCAATTTGTTCAGATTTGCAACTCCGGTTTCCACCATGAAGTTCATCGGATCAAAATTATTATTAAACAATTAAAACCAGAGTGATGAAGGACATTGTGTGATCTTTGACTGGCAACAGACCAAAATAAAACCTGATTAAATATGTGCAACTGAGTCCCGTTGTCAAAAGGACATGAATGATTTCATAGCTTTTAAAAACATGTCATATTCTGATCATATTGGGCTCTTTTATTTATATTTATATAAATAAATAAATAAAATAAAAATATATATGTAAAAAAAAATTATATATATATATATATATATATATATATATACTGACTTGTGTGAATAAGATGTCCTTATTATGTCAGTGTTGCAATAAATGTTAAATATTTAACATTTAAGTAGAAATGAACACACACTAAAGCGTCCAAGAATGGATGGATGGATAAATATATAAGAGGGCCGGAAGCGGCCAAGAGTCCCGAGAGAAGCTTTGTATCTACAGTGGGAAATGAGTTTCAGCATTTTATTGAAAGTAAGCAATAAATAATATTGTGATAAAAGTAGTTTATAAGTACTCAAGACTGTACATCAGTTACAAGAAGATTCAAATGGGAGAGCAGGAATAAAACAGCAACATGATCTGTGCAGAAAGACTAAATCACAAACAGAGAACGCTTTAACTACATGTTGGGCTGCGGAACGTCTGCGGTTCCTTCATTGGGAACCAACGGTGGAACCTGTGTTTGGGGGGGGGGGGGGTACATTCACAGGAGCAAACCCGTGTGAGCGAGTAATAATAAATAAGAACAAGACAACAGAGAGGAGTTAAGCGATAAGGCTCGATATGAAATCTTTGTAAAAAAAAAAAGAAAAGTAGATGGAGAGGATCGCACCGCTTTGAGGTCATGGAGTCACAGCGGGGATCGACTGAGGCCTCAGTGAAGTTGGTCCATCGAAGGAGTTTCCACTCATCCGTACATTTCAAGTCCTGTACGAGTGTGTGTGTGTGTGTGTGTGTCTCCAGAGGTGAGGGAGGTTTGTTTTTCTTAAAGGGGCGCGCTGGTGTGTGTGTGTGTGTGTGTGTGTGTGTGTGTGTGTGTGGCCGGGTGGGGATAAAGAGGAGAAGTCACCACAGAACCTCCATTTCCTGTTTCCACATCTGAAAGAAGCCCTCTCGGTTCCTCCGCTACCGTTATATGGCTTTAATTCTTTAAATTCATTTTGGTTTGTCAGATATGGGAAATAACGAAGAGAAAAGGAAACATGTATGTGTTGTGTGATAGATAGATAGATAGATAGATATCTATATATATCTCCTCCGTCACCATCGCCCGTCTTGCCAGCAGGTATTTTAGTGGCGATGGATGACTCGGTGTTGCGCAACCCGTCTCGATATTCACACCTCGTTGACATGTACACAAAGATCAGCGGGAATACGCTACACACAAGTACAACAGTCACAAAGGATATGAAGTTATGTCAAAGTCACTGAAGCACTAATTCAATGATTAGAATTAAAATCAAAGAGAAAAAACAACAAAGACATACATCTGGTCAATAGAATCAGGATTATAAAAAAAGATAAAATGTCTGCTGGTAGAAATATACAAACTCCAGACAATAGAGACATTCAGGCTCATCTGAAAGCTTAGCTTCTAATACGGAGGGTTCTTTTTTAAAAAGTGGGTTGATTAAGAGGATAGAGGCAAAGAGGAGGGATTACATAGTAATTCTAAAATCAATTAAATGTCCCATTGGTTTACATAAATATAATAACAGAGCTAAAAGGTTTCCTCTGGGGACTCTGAGCTCCTCCGTGTTTCAGTTCATCATCCTGGTCTTGAATGCAGGGAACTCCCCCTCATCTTCAGACCAGCGGTTACCTATAGAAATAATGAGGATAAACTGAGAAGGAGAGAGGAGAACACGAGAGGAGAGAGGAGGAGGAGAGAGAGGAGGAGAGAGAGGAGAACACGAGAGGAGAGGAGAGAGAGGAGAACACGAGAGGAGGAGGAGAGGAGAGAGGGGAACACGAGAGGAGGAGGGGAGAGAGAGGAGAGAGGAGGAGAGGAGAGAGGGGAACACGAGAGGAGGAGGAGAGAGAGAGGAGAGAGGAGGAGGAGAGAGAGGAGAACACGAGAGGAGGAGGAGAGGAGAGAGGGGAACACGAGAGGAGGAGGGGAGAGAGAGGAGAGAGGAGGAGGATAGGAGAGAGGGGAACACGAGAGGAGGAGGAGAGAGAGAGGAGAGAGGAGGAGGAGGAGAGGAGAGAGGGGAACACGAGAGGAGGAGGGGAGAAAGAGGAGAACACGAGAGGAGGAGGAGAGGAGAGAGGGGAACACGAGAGGAGAGAGGGGAGAGAGAGGAGAGAGGAGGAGGAGAGAGAGGAGGAGGAGAGAGAGGAGAACACGAGAGGAGGGGGAAAGGAGAAAGAGGAGAACACGAGAGGAGGGGAGAGAGAGAGGAGAACACGAGAGGAGGGGAGAGGAGAGAGAGGAGAACACGAGAGGAGGAGGGAGAGAGAGGAGAACACGAGAGGAGGAGAGGAGAGAGAGGAGAACACGAGAGGAGGGGAGAGAGAGAGGAGAACACGAGAGGAGGAGAGGAGAGAGAGGAGAACACGAGAGGAGGAGGAGAGAGAGGAGAGCACAAGAGGAGGAGAGAGGAGAGAACACAAGAGGAGGAGAGAGGAGAACACGAGAGGAGGAGGGGAGAGAGAGGAGAACACGAGAGGAGGAGAGGAGAGAGGAGAACACGAGAGGAGGAGGGGAGAGAGAGGAGAACACGAGAGGAGGAGGAGAGAGAGGAGAGCACGAGAGGAGGAGGAGAGAGAGGAGAGCACGAGAGGAGGAGGAGGAGAGAGGGGAGAACACGAGAGGAGGAGAGGAGAGAGGGGAGAACACGAGAGGAGGAGAGGAGAACACGAGAGGAGGAGGAGAGAGGGGAGAGCACGAGAGGAGAACGGAGAACACGAGAGGAGGAGAGGAGAGAGGGGAGAACACGAGAGGAGGAGAGGAGAACGGAGAACACGAGAGGAGGAGAGGAGAACGGAGAACACGAGAGGAGGAGAGGAGAACACGAGAGGAGGAGAGGAGAACACGAGAGGAGGAGAGGAGAACACGAGAGGAGGAGGAGAGAGAGAGGAGAACACGAGAGGAGGAGAGGAGAACACGAGAGGAGGAGGAGAGAGAGGAGAGCACGAGAGGAGGAGAGGAGAGAGAGGAGAACACGAGAGGAGGAGGAGGAGAGGGGAGAACACGAGAGGAGGAGGAGGAGAGTGGGGAGAACACAAGAGGAGGAGAGAGGAGAACACGAGAGGAGGAGGAGAGAGAGGAGAACACGAGAGGAGGAGAGGAGAACACGAGAGGAGGAGGAGAGAGAGGAGAACACGAGAGGAGGAGAGGAGAACACGAGGAGGAGAGGAGAGAGAGGTGAACACGAGAGGAGGAGGAGAGAGAGAGAGAGAGGAGAACACGAGAGGAGGAGGAGAGAGAGAGAGAGAGGGGAACACGAGAGGAGGAGGAGAGGAGAGAGAGGGGAACACGAGAGGAGGAGGAGAGGAGAGAGAGGAGAACACGAGAGAAGGGGGAGAGGAGAGAGAGGAGAACACAAGAGGAGGAGGAGAGGAGAGAGAGGGGAACACGAGAGGAGAGAGAGGAGAACACGAGAGGAGAACACGAGAGGAGGAGGAGAGGAGAGAGAGGAGAACACGAGGAGGAGGAGGAGAGAGAGGAGAACACGAGAGAAGGAGAACACAAGGAGGAGGAGGAGGAGGAGGAGGAGAACACGAGGAGGAGGAGAGAGGAGAACACGAGAGGAGAACACAAGGAGGAGGAGGAGGAGGAGAGAGAGGAGGAGAGGAGAGGAGGAGAGGAGGCGAGAGGAGGCGAGAGGAGGAGAGGAGAGGAGGAGAGGAGGCGTACAACATGCGTTATTAAAGCCAAGTACAGTAGAAGAAAGCTGCTTTCTGCCTGGAAAAAGAGACGAGCCGTTCAGCAGTAGAGGGGCGATACGGTATAACCACGATGTCACCGCGATGTCACCGTGATGTCACCGCGATGTCACCGCGATGTCACCGCGATGTCACCGCGATGTCACCACGATGTCACCGCGATGTCACCGTGATACGATGTCACCGCGATGTCACCGCGATGTCACCACGATGTCACCGCGATGTCACCGTGATACGATGTCACCACGATGTCACCGCGATGTCACCGCGATGTCACCGCGATGTCACCGTGATACGATGTCACCACGATGTCACCGCGATGTCACCGTGATACGATGTCACCGCGATGTCACCGCGATACGATGTCACCGCGATACGATGTCACCGCGATGTCACCGCGATGTCACCACGATGTCACCGCGATGTCACCGCGATGTCACCGTGATACGATGTCACCGCGATGTCACCACGATACGATGTCACCGCGATGTCACTGCGATACGATGTCACCACGATACGATGTCACCGCGATGTCACCACGATACGATGTCACCGCGATGTCACCGCGATACGATGTCACCGCGATACGATGTCACCGCGATACGATGTCACCGCGATACGATGTCACCGCGATGTCACCACGATACGATGTCACCACGATACGATGTCACCACGATACGATGTCACCACGATGTCACCGCAATACGATGTCACCACGATACGATGTCACCACGATGTCACCACGATACGATGTCACCACGATGTCACCGCAATACGATGTCACCGCGATACGATGTCACCACGATGTCACCGCAATACGATGTCACCGCAATACGATGTCACCACGATACGATGTCACCACGATGTCACCGCAATACGATGTCACCACGATACGATGTCACCACGATGTCACCGCAATACGATGTCACCGCGATACGATGTCACCACGATGTCACCGCGATGTCACCGTGATACGATGTCACCGCGATGTCACCGCGATGTCACCGCGATACGATGTCACCGCGATACGATGTCACCGCGATACGATGTCACCGCGATGTCACCGTGATACGATGTCACCGCGATGTCACCGCGATACGATGTCACCGCGATACGATGTCACCACGATGTCACCGCGATGTCACCGTGATACGATGTCACCGCGATGTCACCGCGATACGATGTCACCGCGATACGATGTCACCACGATGTCACCGCGATGTCACCGTGATACGATGTCACCGCGATACGATGTCACCGCGATGTCACCACGATACGATGTCACCACGATACGATGCACCGCGATACGATGTCACCGCGATACGATGTCACCACGATGTCACCACGATACGATGTCACCGCGATACGATGTCACCGCGATGTCACCGTGATACGATGTCACCGCGATACGATGTCACCGCGATACGATGTCACCACGATACGATGTCACCACGATACGATGTCACCACGATGTCACCATGATACGATGTCACCACGATGTCACCGCGATGTCACCACGATACGATGTCACCACGATGTCACCGTGATACGATGTCACCGCGATACGATGTCACCGCGATACGATGTCACCACGATACGATGTCACCACGATACGATGTCACCACGATGTCACCATGATACGATGTCACCACGATGTCACCGCGATGTCACCACGATACGATGTCACCACGATACGATGTCACCACGATACGATGTCACCACGATGTCACCGCAATACGATGTCACCACGATACGATGTCACCACGATGTCACCACGATACGATGTCACCGCAATACGATGTCACCGCGATACGATGTCACCGCGATACGATGTCACCACGATGTCACCGCAATACGATGTCACCGCAATACGATGTCACCACGATACGATGTCACCACGATGTCACCGCAATACGATGTCACCACGATACGATGTCACCACGATGTCACCGCAATACGATGTCACCGCGATACGATGTCACCACGATGTCACCGCGATGTCACCGTGATACGATGTCACCGCGATGTCACCGCGATACGATGTCACCGCGATACGATGTCACCGCGATACGATGTCACCGCGATGTCACCGTGATACGATGTCACCGCGATGTCACCGCGATACGATGTCACCGCGATACGATGTCACCACGATGTCACCGCGATGTCACCGTGATACGATGTCACCGCGATGTCACCGCGATACGATGTCACCGCGATACGATGTCACCACGATGTCACCGCGATGTCACCGTGATACGATGTCACCGCGATACGATGTCACCGCGATGTCACCACGATACGATGTCACCACGATACGATGCACCGCGATACGATGTCACCGCGATACGATGTCACCACGATGTCACCACGATACGATGTCACCGCGATACGATGTCACCGCGATACGATGTCACCACGATGTCACCGTGATACGATGTCACCGCGATACGATGTCACCGCGATACGATGTCACCACGATACGATGTCACCACGATACGATGTCACCACGATGTCACCGCGATACGATGTCACCACGATGTCACCACGATACGATGTCACCACGATGTCACCGCGATACGATGTCACCGCGATACGATGTCACCACGATACGATGTCACCACGATACGATGTCACCACGATGTCACCACGATACGATGTCACCACGATACGATGTCACCGCGATACGATGTCACCGCGATACGATGTCACCGCGACGATACGATGTCACCACGATGTCACCGCAATACGATGTCACCACGATACGATGTCACCACGATACGATGTCACCACGATACGATGTCACCGCAATACGATGTCACCACGATACGATGTCACCACGATACGATGTCACCACGATACGATGTCACCACGATACTTAAGTCACGGTACGATATCATCACGATACTTGAGTCGCGGTACGATATCATCACGATAATTGAGTGGCGGTACGATATCACCACGATACTTAAGTCCCGGTACGATATCACCACGATACTTAAGTCGCGGTACGATATCATCACGATACTTAAGTCGCGGTACGATATCATCACGATAATTGAGTGGCGGTACGATATCACCACGATACTTAAGTCGCGGTACGATATCATCACGATACTTAAGTCGCGGTACGTTATCATCACGATAATTGAGAGGCGGTACGATATCATCACGATACTTAAGTCGCGGTACGATATCATCACGATAATTGAGAGGCGGTACGATATCACCACGATACTTAAGTCCCGGTACGATATCATCACGATAATTGAGTGGCGGTACGATATCATCACGATACTTAAGTCGCGGTACGATATCACCACGATACTTAAGTGGCGGTACGATATCATCACGATAATTGAGTGGCGGTACGATATCATCACGATACTTAAGTCCCGGTACGATATCATCACGATACTTAAGTCGCGGTACGATATCATCACGATAATTGAGAGGCGGTACGATATCACCACGATACTTAAGTCGCGGTACGATATCATCACGATAATTGAGTGGCGGTACGATATCATCACGATACTTAAGTCCCGGTACGATATCATCACGATAATTGAGAGGCGGTACGATATCACCACGATACTTAAGTCGCGGTACGATATCATCACGATAATTGAGAGGCGGTACGATATCACCACGATACTTAAGTCGCGGTACAATATCACCACGATACTTAAGTGGCGGTACGATATCATCACGATACTTAAGTCACGGTACGATATCACCACGATACTTAAGTGGCGGTACGATATCATCACGATACTTAAGTCGCGGTACGATATGACGATACGTTCATCTCATCAGTCCATTTCTAATAGCCCTGCAGCTAATGAACTAAAACATTTTTCATTATTAACCAATTTCTTTTTCCTTTGTTTCATTCTAATTAATTTAAAAACACAATTAAAATAATTAGGACATAACATAATTGTTTTGATGCATTATAAGCTGCTTAGAGTTAGTGTGAGGGAGTTAAACAGGTCATAATCTAACAACTTTATAAGAGTTTCTCGCGGAACATTTTACAAGATTAGATTGGAGCACATTGTGATAATGTTCTAATTTACTTTGGTCCAATCGTCATTTTTACTAATTGGAGCTTGAACGCGTCACAATGTAACCTCCGTACTTTACAACAGCATCTGTTGATGTCAGCGTTACTACGGTTACTAGCTCTCCTCCTGACGACTCGAACGCATGTTGTTCACAGAGGATCAAAATCAGACTGCAAAGCAGCAACGCAGATTTTTAGGTCCTTTTCTATGAAACCATGACTTATATAACCGCAATATATATATAAATAAATAAATAATCTATATATAATAAAAGATACAATATCGCCACGCCCGTATCGACCCCCCCCACCCTCATATTCTGCAGTGAAGCAACAGCAATACTGTGTGTGCTTTGAGTGAGCTTCTATAGTTGGTGCTTACCGTTGTGTTAACAAGAGTAGGTCCTGACTGTGGCCGTGTCCAGCCTCTGTATAGACTGACTTCCTGTGTCCATGTTGGCAGAATCACATGCAAAGACATGCCGTTAGTCACAGCACCGAGAACACAAACACAGCAGCATCAAGCCAGTCAGGAGGAATCAAGAAGTTCTACTAGTAAAACACACACAGCTTACCTTCCATCGGGCTCCTCTTTGGCTGAGGGGAGGGAGACCCCGCGCCGCTGCCGGTCACCCGGAAGTTGGCGGGCAGGGTGTCGGACATCTCCCTCATGTCTTTGGGCCTGAACTTCTTTCTCCATGAGGGAGCTCGACGGAAGTTCTTATCGTCATCCTTGGAGGGGGAGAGAGAGAGGGAGAGAGAGAGAGAGAGAGAGAGAGGGAGAGAGTTTAAAACCAGACGTGACTCATCGCTCCGTTTGTGTTGGCGTGTTTATTCGTGTTCTTCACCTCCTCCGTTCTCCGGTCGGTGCCGATAGCCAGAAGGCCGTTGTATTCACGCTCCAGAGCCGCTCTGGCCTACAAGAGAAAGACGAGTTACTGAGTCCACCCATTGAACTCTCATTCATCTTTTACAGTAGTATAGCAGGTATGCTACCGTATTAGCGTTAGCTCCACATGTTTCTAAGTAGAAACCTACATCTCCTCCCACCCTCTCCGGGTACCGAGCGTCACCGTTACACAACGTTCACACCAGTGATGAGTCACATGATCAGAGCGCTGTGCGTACCTGGGTGTTCTGCGTGGGGATCTGCAGCAGCAGAGCCAACGCGTTGTGATCGAAGGTCTCGTCCAAGGCCAGCAGCGCCCCGTGGACGCCGCTCTCAGAGAGGTTGCCGCTGTACTCCTTCAGCCCGATGGCCTGAATCCAGCTGATGACGCGCTCGTTACTCCACACCAGAACCTCTGAAGGGACAAACGCAGTGAGAGGAAGTCCCAGAAGAAGAACAACGTCCTGTCTTATCGTCGTCTAAAGGGAAAGACCTTCAGTCCAACGTTAACCTTCACAGTAGATAGTGTTCTCCTCCAGTATCCAGTAGATCATGTGACCATTAGATCAGTAGAACATGTGATCAGTAGATCACGTGACCATTAGATCACGTGATCAGTAGAACATGTGATCAGTAGATCACGTGACCAGTAGATCACGTGACCAGTAGATCATGTGACCATTAGATCAGTAGAACATGTGATCAGTAGATCACGTGACCAGTAGATCATGTGACCATTAGATCAGTAGAACATGTGATCAGTAGAACATGTGATCAGTAGAACATGTGATCAGTAGATCACGTGACCAGTAGATCATGTGACCATTAGATCAGTAGATCACGTGATCAGTAGAACATGTGATCAGTAGATCACGTGATCAGTAGAACATGTGATCAGTAGATCATGGCATCATGATGTTTCTCTGGTCTCTGATCATGTGACTTTGTAAACAACCAATCAGTGTTTAGACCGACAGGGAGGAGAGCTAGTAACGTTAGCTAGTAACGTTAGCAGCACCGCTAACGGAGAACCAGGAGGTTCACTTCAGGTACATGATGATGCGTTCAGGCTCCGCTCAGTGAACATGAGTACTGGCTGAAGGTAACTGATGCGTTCACATGAAATAGTAACATGTAGTGTTGGTGATTAACCAGAATAAATCCAGGCGTTTTCACATGAATATAAAATAGATATTAGAGATGAATTACGAGCCGTTGGACTTCCTGTGGACCTGAAGTGAGTCTTATGATCCGTTGTAAAGAAGTCACCTTGAAGGTCCAGCAGAGACGCCTCCCTTCTCCTCTCCAGCTCCTTCCTGTCGTAGTTGAGTCGTCTCAGAGACATCACTGCGCACTGGAAACTGTTCCTGTTGCACAAACAAACACAGTTGTTGTTTATTTACATCCTAGTTGCTCTGGTTTCATCATAAATGTTTGCAAATGTAAAGAAATATGCAAATGAGACATTAAATGTTTGCCATATCCCCAGAAGATAAATGTGATATTTATTGTATTACAAGTGTTATGAAATGTTATGTTTGAATATGCAAATTAGGTATTATCTAATGGTGACTTCAGGAGAAATCTTCAGAGAAAATAGTAAAATACAGAAAACGGAATGGAAGCAGTCTACTGTGGGGGTCTACCTGTGGAAGCTGTCCACCATCTTGAGCTGCCCCCGGAGGTCCTTCTTGGTGAGGTGGTCCAGCATGCGGGCGTCCACCAGGGACTCCATGAAGTAGGAGCGGTACTGAGGTAGACCCAGGCTGGGCAGCCACTCGTTGCCGATCCACTCGTGGTTCATGTCTCCGTACGCCAGCGTCTACGGCCAGAGAACACGGGGGTTAACCAACAGTCTACGGCCAGAGAACACGGGGGTTAACCAACAGTCTACGGCCAGAGAACACGGGGGTTAACCAACAGTCTACGGCCAGAGAACACGGGGGTTAACCAACGGTCTACGGCCAGAGAACACAGGGGTTAACCAACAGTCTACGGCCAGAGAACACGGGGGTTAACCAACGGTCTACGGCCAGAGAACACGGGGGTTAACCAACGGTCTACGGCCAGAGAACACGGGGGTTAACCAACGGTCTACGGCCAGAGAACACGGGGGTTAACCAACGGTCTACGGCCAGAGAACACAGGGGTTAACCAACAGTCTACGGCCAGAGAACACAGGGGTTAACCTACGGCAAGAGAACACGGGGGTTAACCAACAGTCTACGGCCAGAGAACACGGGGGTTAACCAACGGTCTACGGCCAGAGAACACGGGGGTTAACCAACAGTCTACGGCCAGAGAACACGGGGGTTAACCAACAGTCTACGGCCAGAGAACACGGGGGTTAACCAACAGTCTACGGCCAGAGAACACGGGGGTTAACCTACGGCAAGAGAACACGGGGGTTAACCAACAGTCTACGGCCAGAGAATACGGGGGTTAACCAACAGTCTACGGCCAGAGAACACGGGGGTTAACCAACAGTCTACGGCCAGAGAACACGGGGGTTAACCAACGGTCTACGGCCAGAGAACACAGGGGTTAACCAACGGTCTACGGCCAGAGAACACGGGGGTTAACCAACGGTCTACGGCCAGAGAACACGGGGGTTAACCAACGGTCTACGGCCAGAGAACACGGGGGTTAACCAACGGTCTACGGCCAGAGAACACGGGGGCTAACCAACGGTCTACGGCCAGAGAACACGGGGGTTAACCAACGGTCTACGGCCAGAGAACACAGGGGTTAACCAACAGTCTACGGCCAGAGAACACAGGGGTTAACCTACGGCAAGAGAACACGGGGGTTAACCAACAGTCTACGGCCAGAGAACACGGGGGTTAACCAACAGTCTACGGCCAGAGAACACGGGGGTTAACCAACAGTCTACGGCCAGAGAACACGGGGGTTAACCAACAGTCTACGGCCAGAGAACATGGGGGTTAACCTACGGCCAGAGAACACGGGGGTTAACCTACGGCAAGAGAACACGGGGGTTAACCAACAGTCTACGGCCAGAGAACACGGGGGTTAACCTACGGCCAGAGAACACGGGGGTTAACCTACGGCAAGAGAACACGGGGGTTAACCAACAGTCTACGGCCAGAGAACACGGGGGTTAACCAACAGCCTACGGCCAGAGAACACGGGGGTTAACCAACGGTCTACGGCCAGAGAACACGGGGGTTAACCAACGGTCTACGGCCAGAGAACACAGGGGTTAACCAACAGTCTACGGCCAGAGAACACGGGGGTTAACCAACGGTCTACGGCCAGAGAACACGGGGGTTAACCAACGGTCTACGGCCAGAGAACACGGGGGTTAACCAACGGTCTACGGCCAGAGAACACAGGGGTTAACCAACAGTCTACGGCCAGAGAACACAGGGGTTAACCTACGGCAAGAGAACACGGGGGTTAACCAACAGTCTACGGCCAGAGAACACAGGGGTTAACCAACGGTCTACGACCAGAGAACACGGGGGTTAACCAACAGTCTACGGCCAGAGAACACGGGGGTTAACCAACAGTCTACGGCCAGAGAACACGGGGGTTAACCTACGGCAAGAGAACACGGGGGTTAACCAACAGTCTACGGCCAGAGAATACGGGGGTTAACCAACAGTCTACGGCCAGAGAACACGGGGGTTAACCAACAGTCTACGGCCAGAGAACACGGGGGTTAACCAACGGTCTACGGCCAGAGAACACAGGGGTTAACCAACGGTCTACGGCCAGAGAACACGGGGGTTAACCAACGGTCTACGGCCAGAGAACACGGGGGTTAACCAACGGTCTACGGCCAGAGAACACAGGGGTTAACCAACGGTCTACGGCCAGAGAACACGGGGGTTAACCAACGGTCTACGGCCAGAGAACACGGGGGCTAACCAACGGTCTACGGCCAGAGAACACGGGGGTTAACCAACGGTCTACGGCCAGAGAACACGGGGGTTAACCAACGGTCTACGGCCAGAGAACACAGGGGTTAACCAACAGTCTACGGCCAGAGAACACAGGGGTTAACCTACGGCAAGAGAACACGGGGGTTAACCAACAGTCTACGGCCAGAGAACACGGGGGTTAACCAACAGTCTACGGCCAGAGAACACGGGGGTTAACCAACAGTCTACGGCCAGAGAACACGGGGGTTAACCAACAGTCTACGGCCAGAGAACACGGGGGTTAACCTACGGCCAGAGAACACGGGGGTTAACCTACGGCAAGAGAACACGGGGGTTAACCAACAGTCTACGGCCAGAGAACACGGGGGTTAACCAACAGTCTACGGCCAGAGAACACGGGGGTTAACCAACAGTCTACGGCCAGAGAACACGGGGGTTAACCAACAGTCTACGGCCAGAGAACACGGGGGTTAACCAACGGTCTACGGCCAGAGAACACGGGGGTTAACCAACAGTCTACGGCCAGAGAACACGGGGGTTAACCAACAGTCTACGGCCAGAGAACACGGGGGTTAACCTACGGCAAGAGAACACGGGGGTTAACCAACGGTCTACGGCCAGAGAACACGGGGGTTAACCAACGGTCTACGGCCAGAGAACACGGGGGTTAACCAACGGTCTACGGCCAGAGAACACGGGGGTTAACCAACAGTCTACGGCCAGAGAACACGGGGGTTAACCAACAGTCTACGGCCAGAGAACACGGGGGTTAACCAACAGTCTACGGCCAGAGGACACGGGGGTTAACCAACAGTCTACGGCCAGAGAACACGGGGGTTAACCAACAGTCTACGGCCAGAGAACATGGGGGTTAACCAACGGCAAGAGAACATGGGGGTTAACCAACAGTCTACGGCCAGAGAACACGCTGGAGAACACGTTGATTATTTTATGAAGTATAGCGGTAGACCGTTCTAGTAATGTGTTAGAACGATACAGTTCCAATTGTATCCTTTATTATCTTTAATATATAAATGTCACACACATTTCAAGCCATTCCTCATTTGTGTTTTGTGAATCTGTTGGCGCATCATGTTTATGAAGGTGGAGCCTACAACCTTCATTTTGAATGAGAGAATCTTTTTAAAGTATCCGTGTTTGTTTACTCTTCCAAAGCTTTGAGATTGTTGTCTTTACATTAGATTTGACACAGAAAACCCGACTTGTTGAAATACATTATGTTGAATAAAGATCAAGGAGAACAGAATGATTTACAAATAACAAAAGCTTAAAAACTTTAAGACGTTTCAGGAGTTAAGCTTCTTGTCATTTGTTGTTTTGTTGTTTTGTTGTTTTCTTGGTTAGTTTGTTAGTAACTTCTTTTTTAGATCTGGGTCAACTCTTTAAAATAAAATCAGGTACTTTTGCATAATGAGGATTATTAATTGTAACAACGATAGAGAGGCTCAACGTCTTCTGAAGGTCCCTGAAGGCATCATATGTTCTGCAGGTGAGTGGGAAGTTCAATCATAACAAGTGAAAAGTGAAATAAGGGTGTGGGGGAGGGGGGGGGGGGGGGGGGGGGGGGGGGGGGGGGTGCAAACCTGGGCCCAGCTGCCCTCGTCATCCTCCTGGTGTTAGCGTGGTTAGAGTGAGCGTGGTGAGAAGAACAGAGAGGTGAGGGGTTAGTGAGGCAGCGCTGGAGCAGCTTCATCAGAGGACAACAACAACAACAACAACAAGCAGCCGGAACAGCATCAAAACACATTATAGGAGTCATGGATAAAACACTCTATTGTGGCTAAATACCATTATATTAATCTATCTACATTTCCTGTAAATCGATTCAGAAACTATAAAACAAACTATTTAATTGATGTTTCATCACAGCGACTGAAGCAACATATTCAGTTGTTGTTCACAGATTCACTTTATTTATTTAAAGCCGTTTGCATGGCTGATGAAAATTAAATATTCCACTAATATTCACGTTTTCATGCAATAATGTTCCTATAAATCATTAATAATCATTAATAATCCCTCGGCATCGAGATGCGAGAGGAAACCGTTTCCATAACTTCAGAATAACGGTGGAAAATTAAAAGTGCACGTGAACATGGTCAGTGGTTCAGAAACAGAATGGAAGTAGAGCCGACCGGCAACACGGGTACTAATGATGATAATAAATAAAGCCACCTTGTTATAATAATAATAATAATAAATAAATAAAGCCACTTCGTTCTAATAATAATTAATAAATAAAATAAATAAAGCCACTTCGTTATAATAATAATAATAAATAAAGCCACTTCGTTCTAATAATAAAAATAAAGCCACTTCGTTATAATAATAATAAATAAAGCCACTTCGTTATAATAATAATAAATAAAGCCACTTCGTTATAATAATGAATAAAGCCACTTCGTTATAATAATAATAAATAAAGCCACCTTGTTATAATAATGAATAAATAAAGCCACTTCGTTATAATAATAATAATAAATAAAGCCACCTTGTTATAATAATGAATAAATAAAGCCACTTCGTTATAATAATAAATAAAGCCACTTCGTTATAATAATAATAAATAAAGCCACTTCGTTATAATAATGAATAAAGCCACTTCGTTATAATAATAATAAATAAAGCCACCTTGTTATAATAATGAATAAATAAAGCCACTTCGTTATAATAATAATAAATAAAGCCACCTTGTTATAATAATAATAAATAAAGCCACTTCGTTATAATAATAATAAATAAAGCCACTTCGTTACAATAATAAATAAATAAATAACCTCCATGACACCTCGTTCCCTCCGGTTCAAACATTTATTCACACGGAGAAATCGCAGTAAACCTGCAGCACACACACACACACATTAAATAACTACCTGAAACACACACACACACACACACACACACACACACACACACACACACACACACGAGGAAACTACCAACACCAACGAGGAGGAAAGATAATCACAAACGGACAAAAGGCTTCTAAAGGGTCTCGTTTCAAGTTGCCCAATGAGACTCCAGGAGGCCGGATCAATAAGTGTTGAACGTTAAGGTCTGAGAGAGGAGGTTCTGCTGCAGAGACGAGGTTCTGCTGCAGAGACGAGGTTCTGCTGCAGAGACGAGGTTCTGATCATCTTGAAGGAAACTTGAAACGAGACCCGCCGGCCGCCGCAGAAGCAAAACGCCACCGAGCGTCACAGCCAATCAGAGGAGACTAACCGTGGGAGGCGTGGCCGCCAAACTCTCCATCTCTTCATGAGTGAGCCAAACGTTTCCTGTGGTCTGATCATTAGACAACATGCCCCGCCCCCCCCACCCGCCCCCCAACCAATCACAAGTGAGAGTCGTGTGTGAAGAGAGTGATGAAGGAGGAGAAGAGAGCGGGAGAGAAGAGAAGAACAAAGGTTGGTTTGTTTCATCAGTTAGAGTTAAAGATCAGAAGCAGTTTGATTCCATGGTTAGTGTGTGTGTGTGTGTGTGTGTGTGTGTGTACCGTTCTGGAGGTGGGCGGGGCCGAGGGGCTGGTGAGTGACATGATCTCCTGGATGGCGAGGCGGAGCTTGAGGCGGTGCAGCGGGTTGCTGATCCCGATCTCACGCTGGATCTCCGTGTCCGACAGCGCCGACATGATGGCGCCGCTCTTCACGTTGGCGCGGCACGCCGCCACGTACCAGGCCGGCATGCCCACCCACAGCTGGGGGGGGGGGGGGGGGGGGGATTATTGATCAATGATCATCCATATTGACAGACATAGAGCCCTTTGTGGTTTTATAGCTGCTGGTCTACAAGGATCCAGGATCTGAAGTCAGTAAACCATCAAAGAGACTCAATGTTGTTCTTTTACTTTGTTCTAGTAGTTTATCAGCCAGTACTCGTGTTCACTGAGCGGAGCCTGAACGCATCATGAGAACGTTATCATTTACCTTCAGCCAGTACTCGTGTTCACTGAGCGGAGCCTGAACGCATCATGAGAACGTTATCATTTACTTTCAGCCAGTACTCATGTTCACTGAGCAGAGCCTGAACGCATCATGAGAACGTTATCATTTACCTTCAGCCAGTACTCGTGTTCACTGAGCGGAGCCTGAACGCATCATGAGAACGTTATCATTTACCTTCAGCCAGTACTCATGTTCACTGAGCAGAGCCTGAACGCATCATGAGAACGTTATCATGTACCTTCAGCCAGTACTCGTGTTCACTGAGCGGAGCCTGAACGCATCATGAGAACGTTATCATCTACCTTCAGCCAGTACTCGTGTTCACTGAGCGGAGCCTGAACGCATCACAATGTAAACTAGTCAACACATTGGTTGTTTAGTTGCAACTCTTTGTCTCTACGGTCGTACCTCCAGCCAGACCACCACAGTCGGGCCGTCCCACTGGGCGAATGGAAGGCCCTGCATGCGAGCTTCCTCCAGTAGTTCATGCCTGAGACGAAAAACAAACATTAAACACAAAATATGCAGAAAATACACACAAAGTCATCAAAAGCCCAATATGCACTGCATCACAAAGCACCTCTGGAACAGAGACACAAGCCCAGAGACAACCGACATGCATCCTCACGACAGAGCGGAGAGGTTGAGAGGAAACGAAGCAGTTGAACTCAGAAAGACTAAAACACACATCTGGAAAACCTCTGGACACAAAGGCACGACCACAGAAACCTCTCGGGGCCTCTACCCTCCAGGTTTCAGCAGATGTTCTTCTGGTGGGCCTCTGGCAGCGTCAAAGGTCTACGTGGAGGAGCAGGACCGTACGGCTGTAGGGGGCGTGGCATGCAGAGAGGGCGGGGCCACTTCTAAAGGCTGTACATCCACTTCATGCACAATAAGGAATATTTAGTAGAGGATCCTCAGATTCAGGGTCTGAGGAGTTTTGTGTAATTCAGGGTCAAAGAGCCGACGCTCTGAAGTGAAGCGTGTTGGACCACTAGAGGGCGCTGTGGGCCACGTAAACATCTGTTGGGCAGGTTGAGGCAATGTGTCTTCTCTTGGATTACGGTGAGTGTTGAACACCAGCTGAGGCTCTGGAGAGCATCACTGGTAATGATGACGGATGTTTTAATGAGCTTGGAAAAGACCGTTGTTCCTCTTTGTGGACCTGAAGCCACATGCAGAACAATGCTTTCCAGGTTTCTATTGTCCAGGACAATTAAATTCCCCATTTCACCTCCTTGTGGGTCTGGCTTTAGTTGATTCATTTGTCATTGCCTTAGGTGTGTGTGTAATTAATAAATAAATAAATAAAATAAATAATAGTATTGCCATATATTTAAGTTTGGCACCTGGGATTCTTTTTGTCTTGGTATTTCTACCCTATATATGAAATAAATATGTAAATAAGGTCTCTCAATGTGTAGTCAAGTTAAAATAAGTTTGAATAAATAAAAGGATTAAAAGATTTGTCCAAAAGCAACAAACGGAACCAGTCGAGTTGATTTCTTGTCCAGAAGTTTTAAAAGATAAATAATAATAATAATAATAATAATAATAAACTGGTTAGTTATCTTTCCCATAGTTGCAACTTCATGCTCAATAGGAAAACTGTGCCACACACACACACACACACACACACACACACTCTTGTTAGTTAAGCTCCTCTGTGGAGCGCAGGGTAAAGAGCAGCGTGGAAAAGCCTTCAGGCAGTCGGAGGGACGAGCGGTTTGGGGTCCTCTGAGTTACCGGAGAGAAGAAAAGGTAAAGCAGAAGCAATATGAACCAACTTACCCCGTCTTGGGACTATGGAATGAGAGGGGGATGATACAAAAAGAAGAAGAGGGGGTTCACAAAACAATAAAGAGAGAAAGAATTAACTAATCTACGAGCTGCGTGGAAGCAAAACATATTAATAAATACGTTTATCAAACAGAATAGGGGGAAAAATAAATAACCTCTGGAGTAAACTGCAGTGGGAAGAAGAGCTGATGGAGTGAGAGTGAGGAGAGTGAGAGTGAGGAGTGTGAGAGGGTGGAGAGTGAGGAGAGTGAGAGTGAGGAGTGTGAGAGGGTGGAGAGTGAGGAGAGTGAGAGTGAGGAGTGTGAGAGGGTGGAGAGTGAGGAGAGTGAGAGTGAGGAGTGTGAGAGGGTGGAGTGTGAGAGGGTGGAGAGTGAGAGGGTGGAGAGTGGAGTGTGAGAGTGAGGAGTGTGAGAGGGTGGAGAGTGAGGAGTGTGAGAGGGTGGAGAGTGGAGTGTGAGAGTGAGGAGTGTGAGAGGGTGGAGAGTGAGGAGTGTGAGAGGGTGGAGAGTGAGGAGTGTGAGAGGGTGGAGAGTGAGTGTTGGTCAACATGTTGCATCATCATGGATCAACGGACGTAAACAACAACGCTGAACTCCTGATCGCGTGTTTTATTTTTACCGCTAACGATCGGCAGGGAAACTTTATTTCACCTTTTGACGGTTAAACTGTGTGTGTGTGTGTGTGTGTGTGTGTGTGTGTGTGTGTGGCTGATAGGATGACACGTACTTCTTCTGCAGCTTCCTGTTCTTCTCCGCGGGGCCCCCCAGGGTGCCCATCCCTAAGCCGTCCTTAGGAGAGCTCTCTGCCTCAGGAGTGCCTGCTGGGAACACACACACACACACACACACACACACTTCGGTTCAGAGGCGTGGCGCTGTGGCGGCGGCGTTCACCTGAGCCGGTGCTCTGCGGCGCCTCACCTTGGCCGGGGGAGTCCTTGCCGGGCAGGCTGGGCCGGCCCTTCTCCTTCTTCCCAAAGAGGCGCCCGATGGAGGACTTGATGCTCTTCTTCTTGGCCGCCTTGTTGAGGGAGTCCTGGCTGCTGTTGCTGCTGCTCGGGTCGCTGCCCTGGCCGTCCTGCAGGCCCCCCAGGCTACGGGACCAGAACCGTGACACCAGAACCGTCACACCAGAACCGTGACACCAGAACCGTCACACCAGAACCGTGACACCAGAACCGTCACACCAGAACCGTCACACCAGAACCGTCACCGAACGGGACTCGTTTTCTTACCCTCGGATGTCCTCGTGGCTGGCGGCGTGCCCCGCCTCCCGGCTCAGGCGCATGGAGCGCGGCGTGGTGGGCGGCGACGTCTCGCATCGGATGGTGGCCTTGTCGTCCTGAGAGGACTGCGTTACAGAGACACACGTTAGGGGAGGGGCTTCATTCTGACCCGTTTCACCGCGGAGACAACAAATAACCACGACATCGTCATTCAACACACTGTGAGGGACTATATATATATATATATATATATATATCACAATGTCTAAGAACCGCATGTGATGATATGGAATGAATAAACACGTCGTTCTACACACACACACACACACAGCAGAAAAGGAAGTGAAGCTTGATGGGGTCAAGTTGGGACGCTCTAGTTTACCTTCCTGCGGTGCTTGCGCAGGTCGCTAGGCTGAAGCGGGCAAGGAAAGAGGAGAGAGGAGACAAAACAAGCCGTTAGTGAGACTCACAACAGACCGGTGGATCCGAGGCAACACACACACACACACACACACACACACACACAGGAAACCAGAGCCAGATAGAGAGTTCACACACAGTCTAAATTGTGCAGTTCTTTGAAAGTCTGCAGGAGACACGTCAAAACAACCACGCTGGAGGTCGGGTGCAGCCTGCATCTGAAGCTGAGGAAGAGGAAACTGACTTCAGCTCCACGTGTGAACAAAGAGGAGTTCACGCTCAACGTGCCGGTCGCTGCAGTATTCTCCTTCTCGCCACCAGAGGGCGCACAAACAGAATGAACGGAGGAATGACCACAAAGAGTAAGACCATAATACGTCCACGATGCAGAGGAGGGATTGTAATCATGGGGAATCCATTAACTACTTCATACACACACACTGTAGAGGAAGAAGTGGAGTATTAAAGGCTTATTAAAGGATTTGGCTGCTAAACAGGCAGAAAGTTCAGACTTCCAGTTCCTAAAACGCCTCAAAGCTCATCGTGCTCCTATAAATAGTGTTTGTATAAGTTTAACTGGTGATAATAAAACACAAATGAAGTGTGGCAGAGTTTATGAAGCAGATCGTCATATTTTCCACTGCATTCCTCACCGGCCTGGCATCATAAACCATCATGGGGCCACAGTTCTCTGGTAGAGTATTCTTCCCCATAGGAGATCCCTAATCGGTCGTTTCCTTTCCTCCTTTCCTCGTCGGACACAGAGGAAGAGATTAGGGAGCGAGGAACCACCCCAATGTTCCTCTCCTCCTTTCAGGAGGCTTTGAAGGCGGAGCTTCTTTTCTTTATCCACAACGTCAACAAATATGACACGCAGATGGAAAAAGGGGCGGGGCTCCTTCTGGGGACCGAGCAGACGCTCCGCTTGGACTCCAGATCACACGTTCCCCAAAAGGAACCGACGAGGAACGCCAGCTCAGAGTCTAACGGGGAGAACCAACGAGAACTAAACCTTCCACCTCAAAGCGAGGATCAGCTGTTCCACTAGGAACTCAAATAACTCAGGTACCTGAGTTCCTAGTGGAACAGCTGATCCTCGGGTGTCTGTGTGTGTGTGTGTGTGTCGGTGTGTGTCTCTGTGTGTGTGTGTGTGTGTGTGTGTGTCTCTGTGTGTGTGTGTGTCTCTGTGTGTGTGTGTGTGTGTCTCTGTGTGTGTGTGTGTGTGTCTGTGTCTGTGTGTGTGTGTGTCTGTGTGTGTGTCTGTGTGTGTGTGTCTGTGTGTGTCTCTGTGTCTGTGTGTGTCTCTGTGTCTGTGTGTGTGTGTGTCTCTGTGTGTGTGTCTGTGTGTGTCTGTGTCTGTGTGTGTCTCTGTGTGTGTGTCTGTGTGTGTCTCTGTGTGTGTGTCTGTGTGTGTCTGTGTCTGTGTGTGTCTGTGTCTGTGTGTGTCTCTGTGTCTGTGTGTGTGTGTGTGTGTCTGTGTCTGTGTGTGTGTCTCTGTGTGTGTCTGTGTGTGTGTGTGCTCGCTACAGTTTCTAAGCCAAATCAATGTTTTCTGTTCGTCATAAAAAGAAAAAGGAGCGTCACTTTGACTCAACATCCTGTGAAGAACTGAAGCTGAGCCGCCATCTTTAAAAAGATCCTTTCATGAACCCACTGGAGGAAAGAACCTCCGCGTGTTCATTGGAGGTTCTTACAGAAGAAGCCGGCTCTGATTGGTTGTTCCTCGTCACGTGACAGAAAAGCTGTGCACCGCTCGAGCTTTAAAACGATGGATTTGAGCCTCGTGATCGGCCATTAATTCTTCTCATAAGGAACAAAGAGGAGGAAGAGGAGGAAGAGGAGGCAGACTGCACCCACCGGGGGGGGGGGGGGGGGGGGGGGGTACCTGAAAGTAGGGAGCAAAGCTACAGGCGTGCGCTGCACCGTGCGGCAGGTAAGTGACTGTCTGCTGGGAGCTCTGGATGACGACGGGGTCATAGCAATACTGCTACAGGCGAGGGCAGTGACACACATGGTTACACACTCACGTCGACGACAACAACAACAACGTGGAGATAAACAAGCTTTTACCAAGGTCATGACCCCCATGCGGTCCAGTTCTCTGTTGGGGCTGCGGGGGACCCGTCTGGGGGTGGAGTGTCCGGAGCCCGGCGGGGAGCCGGCGCACAGTGACGGCGGGATGGAGCTCATGGAGCGGAAGTGGCCCCCCAGGCTTTCGCCGCTGCCCACCCGGTACTCGATCTCCTCGGCCCGGATGGCGGTGTTCTCCTTCTCCTCCTGGATCATTCTGCAACGACGAAGGAGTTCGGTTAACACCCTCCCGACCCAAAACCCCCCCTCAGCGGGGCTGGAAAGCACGTCTTCTTCAGACATTACACCAAAAACGACATTATTCATCAGCCGGGAGTCAGATGAGCATTGTTAGCAGACGCTCATCTGTCCGATGGTCCTTAAACGCGTCATGTGTGACGAGCGCTTCCTTCAGAAAAAAGCAATGGAAACAAAGCTTTAAATTGTGATAAATAAATAATTTTTTTAAGCATTTATTCTTTAGGTCTCATTTAAAATGTCGCCTAAAATAAACTGTGAATTGTAGATTCTGTAAACATCTGTAGCTCCTCAGTGAAACTTCTTTTCTCTACATTGGAAACACACCTTTGATATTTATGGTTGTACAACTTGCGTTCTTTTAAATGATTTATGTCACTAACCGTGTTCTTCTGCACTAAAGACGTTCTAGTTCTCCGTTTCCAGAGAGGGAGCAGGACTTTTATTTTGAAGGGGGAAAGACCACAGAGCTTGGGGGGGGGGGCACCTGATCTCGTTGTTGATGGCGTCCAGCTGCTCCTGCAGCATCAGGGCCAGCGTCTGGGCGTCCGCTTGGCCCCCGGGTGACAGCAGGTCCACGGAGCTGAACATGGTCTCCCGGTCGTCCTCCAGGTCCGAGGCGTCCATGTCGCTCTCGAAGGCCTGGGCCACGTTGGCCAGCACGTTGGCCTGCTGCATGCGCTCCCACTCCTGCTCGTTCAGGGTCTGCACCTGGAGTCGACCAATCAGGGGGGGGGGGCGGTACCGCAGAGGAGGAAGGACGTTGGACAGGAGAGAAGTGGGCGTTAGCCGAGTTGTGGACGTTAGCCGGTACACGAGAGTGATTCACCCAAAACATCAAAGACTTACATGTCGCTGCAGTCCAGAGGAAGCAGAGAAACAGAAGAAACAGTCATCACACAGAACCAGTCATCACACAGAACCAAACAGAACCAGTCATCACACAGAACCAGTCATCACACAGAACCAAACAGAACCAGTCATCACACAGAACCAGTCATCACACAGAACCAAACACACAGAACCAAACACCACACAGAATCAGTCATCACACAGAACCAAACACACAGAACCAAACACACAGAAACAGTCATCACACAGAACCAAACACACAGAAACAGTCATCACACAGAACCAAACACACAGAACCAAACACACAGAAACAGTCATCACACAGAACCAAACACACAGAAACAGTCATCACACAGAACCAAACACACAGAAACAGTCATCACACAGAACCAAACATCACACAGAAACAGTCATCACACAGAACCAAACATCACACAGAAACAGTCATCACACAGAACCAAACACACAGAAACAGTCATCACACAGAACCAAAACACAGAAACAGTCATCACACAGAACCAAACATCACACAGAAACAGGAGGAAGAAGTCAATAAAAGTATTAAAAAAGAAAAAACAACATTTTAAAGTGATAAAAACAAGCCGTAGTCTGTCTGGTTTATGCTCCTTACGTAGAAACAAGTAAACCAGAAGTAAATCTCAAGGTTAAATGAGTGATCTGGTGAATTCGGTGCAGCGTTAGATCGGCTAACTGCCTGCAGCGTTCTTTAAACTCGGAGGTAAACAAACAAACAGGACAACAGCTCACCTTGGACGGCTCGTCCCTCAGCGCCGCCATCCGGCCCTTCTGAGGCCGCCTCAGCACCAGAGCGCTGCCGTAGTGGTCCGAGTTGCTGTCCATCATCGAGGAAGCCGACACCGGGTACCGGAAGTCTGGAGTGCTGCCCAGCTGAGAGCGTCTGGGGGCGAAATAAACAACGAGTCACAACAGCCAATCAGAAGAGGCTGAAGGCCTGAACTCCAGGTGACAGCCGGCTCACCCGTGGAGCAGGGAGTTGCTCCTGCTCCTCCCCTGCTGCTCCTGCTCCGCCCTCATGGTCTCAATCTGGATCAGGAGCTGCTCCTGCAGGAGGGGGGCATCCACAGACACGGGGTCACAAAGTCTCCCAGTACCAAGCCGTAAGGTTCTCAATGATAACAACAATAAGGTTGTAAAGGTTCTGCCGTCGGTTCTCTATGGGTTCTAGAGCGAGACGTTCATGTGACGAGATGATGAAAACTCAAACGCAATAAAAGATTTAATTTAGTGTTCAAAGAGTTTACAACTTCTAACGAGTGTGTTTGTTTGTCTCCACCACAGAGAAGAGGAACCTCCCTCACCTTCTCATGGTGAGACTCCTCAATCAGCTTCTTGGTGTGCTCCAGTTCTCTGATCAGGGCGTTCTGAGGAGACACAGAAACCAGCTGAATCCTCCTCCTCCTCCTCCTCCTCCTCCCGTCGTCACCACCACCACCACCACCCTCCTCCCGTCACCACCCTCCTCCCCCTCCCGTCACCACCACCCTCCTCCTCCTCCCGTCACCACCCTCCTCATCCTCATCCTCCTCCTCCTCCTCCCCCTCCCCCTCCCCCTCCCCACCACCATCACCCTCCTCCTCCCGTCACCACCACCCTCCTCCTCCTCCTGTCACCACCCTCCTCATCCTCCCCCTCCCCACCACCACCACCCTCCTCCTCCCGTCACCACCACCACCACCACCCTCCTCCTCCTCCTGTCACCACCCTCCTCCTCCTCTTCCTCCTCCCGTCGTCGTCACCACCACCACCACCACCACCCTCCTCCTCCCGTCACCACCACCACCACCACCACCACCCTCCTCCTCCTCTTCTTCCTCCTCCCGTCACCACCCTCCTCCCGTCACCACCCTCCTCCTCCTCCCCCTCCCGTCACCACCCTCCTCCTCCTCCTCCCGTCACCACCCTCCTCCTCCCCCTCCCGTCACCACCCTCCTCCTCCCCCTCCTCCTCCCCTCACCACCCTCCTCCTCCTCCTCCTCCTCACCTTGTCCTCCAGAGCAGACATCCGTTCTTTGAGGTGAAGCTGCAGCCTCTCGTTGGACTCTGAGAGGAGCTTGTCGACCGTCTCCGAGAGGCGCTTGTTGTGCTCCTCGTTCATCTTCTCTCGCTGCCGCGCCTGAACACAAACACGCCGGTTCTTTAAAGTTACATTAAAAGGGTTCTCCTTATTCAGAGCGTCTGGAGGCTCCTCCTCTTCCTCACCCTGAGCAGCTCCTGGTTCTTCTCCTCCAGCTGGGCCTCCAGCTGCCTCAGTCTCTCCTCCACGTTGCCGTGGCGTTCCTCTGCCTGAGATATTAAGATAATACACATTATACATACAAATATCTTTGTGTCTTTATGTAATCCTCTCAGTGACTACGGCAACATGCACTCTAATATCACTTGTTATTCGGCACGTGGTGATTTTGTGAATATAAAATGTTTTGTTTGGATAGTGCGATTAGCTTTTATTTATTTTGTAGCACAACATTTTTTTTAAATATTATGAAAAAAACTGGAAACCAGCAAGTTTTTGGTTCACATGTAAATATCTACATCTGAGAGGTGGAGCCAAGAAAAACCTCAACACAACCGACGGATGCGTGTGCTTTGTGATTACTGCAAAATAAAACTAACAAGTTAAATGACGCATGTTGAGAACTAGAACTGGTAAACATGTATTTCTCTTTCTGAGACACAGCCGGCTCCGGCAGCTACTTCCTGTTTGTGTTCGACACCAAACAAGAAACAAGAAGAGTGTTCTGCGTTTCAGGGAAGAGGACCGTGAAGCTAACGGAGGAACGTGAAGCTAACGGAGGACCGTGAAGCTAACGGAGGAACGTGAACTTGAAGCTAACGGAGGAACGTGGCGCTAACGGAGGAACGTGAAGCTAACGGAGGACCGTGAAGCTAACGGAGGAACGTGACGCTAACGGAGGAACGTGAACTTGAAGCTAACGGAGGAACGTGGCGCTAACGGAGGAACGTGAAGCTAACGGAGGACCGTGAAGCTAACGGAGGACCGTGAAGCTAACGGAGGACCGTGAAGCTAACGGAGGAACTTGAACGTGAAGCTAACGGAGGGCCGTGAAGCTAGAATGAGTCATGACAGATGTCTGCTGGTCCACGACGTCATGGAGCTCACCGACCGACCCGAAGCCGTGACCCAACTCCTCCTCCTGGCTCAGCGAGCCGTCCGACAAGCGCTGTGGGAGATAACGGGCGTGCACACACACATAGGACTGAAGCTAACGGAGGAACGTGAAGCTAACGGAGGACCGTGATGCTAACGGAGGAACGTGAAGCTAACGGAGGAACGTGACGCTAACGGAGGAACGTGACGCTAACGGAGGAACGTGACGCTAACGGAGGAACGTGACGGGGAAGCTAACGGAGGAACATTTCTCAGCTTGACGACAAAGCAGGAGACAAACCTATGAGCAGCAATAAAACAACCAGGGGAGTTATGACACACCAGATGATGTTATGATGGATCAACGAGGAGAAAAGACGGTGAGTCATGACGGTGAGTTTAACTATAAAACAACTATGTGTCCTTATTGTGCGACTTTGGAGGATCTGAACCAAGGCTTTCAAACTCTAAAGTCACACTCCTGTCTCTTGAATAAGAGGATCATTAAGAATAATTCACTCTCATGGATGTCAGGGGAGAGTCCAACCAAAGGTTTGGGGAGTGTTGCTATGAATGAGGACAGGTGCTGGTACCTTTGTGAGGGCCGCCACCCTCTGAGCAAGCTCCGCCTCCACCTCCGGCAGAGTCTCCGCCTTGCGGATGGTCTGCTGCAGCTTCTGCTCTGCCAGCTCCAGCTTCTCCTGGAGCTGCCGGCTTCTGTCCTCCGTCTACAACAAACAAACAAACACAGCGAGTTAGCGAGCGCGTCAAAGACCGTGTGAGACCTCGAGGGAGGGAGGGAGGGAGGGAAGGAGACAGGAAGGGAGGAAGAGAGCATTCATAACGACACAAAGACGGATAAAAACCCAGAAGAAGAGAGACGTCTCCATCTCAGCCAGAACATGTAAAGAAACAAGCCAGTGTGTGTGTGTGTGTGTGTGAATGAATACAGCAGGAATTCATTAGCCGGGGTAGAAGAAGCTGCAGCCTCAATAAATAAATATATATAAATAAATATAGTGTGGTATACAGACAGACAGATTTAGATATATTGCTGTATTACAGGTTTTCCTCATTGAATAAAACAAAAATGTGAATATTCACACTATTGTGAAATACAGCATGTTAGCATGTTAGCATGTGTTCATCTTGAGGACCTTTCCTTCCTCCTCCGGTCCCAACAGACCCTCCGGATCTCTCTTAAAGGGCCCACCTGTCTGTAGAGGGAGTCCTTGTTGGCCACCTCGTTCTCCAGCTTGTCGTTGAGGTCGTGGACGGAGGTGGCCTCCCGCTGAGCGGCCAGGTAGCGCTTCTCCAGGGTGGTGATGCGCTCCTCCATGTCTTCCTTCTGAGCCATCGACTGAAACAAACGTGCATGTTCATGTTCATACCACTTCCTGCTGCGCTACGTTTCAGGGGGATATTCTACATGCAATACAATGTTTACAGTAAATTAAACCACCAAACGGTATACAAATATAGCTATATTATCATCTAAAATACATCTCACATGTTACTGTGTCAATAATAATAATAATAATAATAATAATAATAATAATATGATCATTTATAATGCAACAACTAAAGAGCCCATCTGGATGAAAGTACATCTTCCTGATCTCAGTAGTTCTTCCACCACTGGAATTAATCAATAACACAAACAATAAATGTGTGTAAAACTGTATAAATATCTTACAATCTGCTGCACGGTTACTTGTTTCGTCTGGATACAGATGTCCTTTGATCTCCTTACCTCCCTCAGGTCCCTCTGGAGCCGCGTGTTCACGTCTTCGGACTTGATGAGGTCCTTGCGGGCCGTGTCCAGGTCCTCCTCCAGCTCGTTGATGCGTGAAACCATAGCGGCCAAGCGCTCCTTCATCTGGCCCAGATCGGACGTCTGCCGGTCCACGACGTCCTGGAGCTCACCGACCGACCCGAAGCCGTGACCCAACTCCTCCTCCTGGCTCAGCGAGCCGTCCGACGAGCGCTGTGGGAGATAACGGGCGCTTTTCAGGACGTGCACACACACACACACACAGACGTAGGACTTCTTAGTAATCCAGTATGATAAAACAATCAATTCATCTCGTGTTCACAGCTTGTTCTGCAGTCTGTCTTCGCTCTGTGGACTAAAGTGGTAGTGTTGGTTCTGGTGCCCCCTGTGGACTAAAGTGGTGGTGTTGGTTCTGGTGCCCCCTGTGGACTAAAGTGGTAGTGTTGGTTCTGGTGCCCCCTGTGGACTAAAGTGGTAGTGTTGGTTCTGGTGCCCCCTGTGGACTAAAGTGGTAGTGTTGGTTCTGGTGCCCCCTGTGGACTAAAGTGGTAGTGTTGGTTCTGGTGCCCCTGTGGACTAAAGTGGTAGTGTTGGTTCGTAGTGTGGTTCTGGTGCCCCCCTGTGGACTAAAGTGGTAGTTTTGGTTCTGGTGCCCCCCTGTGGACTAAAGTGGTAGTGTTGGTTCTGGTGCCCCCTGTGGACTAAAGTGGTAGTGTTGGTTCTGGTGCCCCCTGTGGACTAAAGTGGTAGTGTTGGTTCTGGTGCCCCCTGTGGACTAAAGTGGTAGTGTTGGTTCTGGTGCCCCCTGTGGACTAAAGTGGTAGTGTTGGTTCTGGTGCCCCCTGTGGACTAAAGTGGTAGTGTTGGTTCTGGTGCCCCCTGTGGACTAAAGTGGTAGTGTCTCTGAGCACCAGGGTCTCTTTAGAAAACTTCATTTTACTGCAGCAGGGTCTGACAGTCTGCCCCTCTCAGTCCTGGTTCTGGTTCTCCCGGGCCCCCCTTCCCTCCAGCGGGTCCAGCAACAGGTCCGGGGAGACAGACTGCAGAACTGACTGTTTTACAGCCTCCTCCTCCAGTCTGTGCACGTGGAGCCGACGGAGCAGAGCTCATCACTGCCAGACAGGAACACTTCAACCTGTAGAGCTCAGAGTGTGTGTGTGTGTGTGTGTGTGTGTGTGTGTGTGATAAAGGTATGTTTATGTTTCCTTCTGAGACTAAAAAGACCTCACAACTGCACTTCATGAAAGTTCACACTGCTGCTTTATATTTAACGACACATTGAACTATTTTCATCCCGAGTTAGGATTTAATGTCATGAACAGACGTTAAACAGACACAAGGAACAGTGAGCTTGTCTAACACACACACACACACACTGAAGTCACCTCACCTTGCCATTAGTGCTGGGCGTGTTTTCAGAGGTGTGGTTGACCTCGCTGGTTCCATCCGCCAGGCCTCTCTTCTGGCTGCTCTGCTCCCTGAGGTAAGACAACTGGAGGAAACACCACCTCGTTAACCATCAACAATCATCTGGTTCAGCACTGAAGGACTCCTTTTATCACATTTCACTAGAGCAAGTAGAGTGTGTGTGTGTGTGTGTGTGTGTGTGTGTGTGTGTGTGTGTGTGAGAGTGTGTGTGGGGTCCTCGGCTGATTCCCAGGAACAAAAGATGACTGCAGCATGAAGCAGAGAGGAAATCTAGGACACTTCCAGAAGATCCTCCGGCCCTTTTGTCAATCTTAATCCCATTCAATACACAGTGGCCCGGAGACCTCTTAGCATTCGTGTGTGTGTGTGTGTGTGTGTGTGTGTGCATCTCTTCTCTGTAGAGTCAGAACAGGAGAGACCTCTTTAAAAAAGACGTCTTGTTTCTCTCCGTGTGCGTAAAAGTTTCTCGATCTTTGACGTTCAGGTTGATGGATGAGAGTCGGAACATAAACAATAAATAAAAAAGGACCTCCATCACGGTGCCTCTGCTCTTCAGGTCCATGAAGAAACCTTCATGGAAGTAGCACCAGTAGGACCAGTAGCACCAGTAGGACCAGTAGGACCAGTAGCACCAGTAGCACCAGTAGCACCAGTAGGACCAGTAGGACCAGTAGCACCAGTAGCACCAGTAGGACCAGTAGGACCAGCAGCACCAGTAGCACCAGTAGCACCAGTAGCACCAGTAGGACCAGTAGGACCAGCAGCACCAGTAGCACCAGTAGCACCAGTAGCACCAGTAGGACCAGTAGCACCAGTAGCACCAGTAGCACCAGTAGGACCAGTAGCACCAGTAGGACCAGTAGGACCAGTAGCACCAGTAGGACCAGTAGCACCAGTAGCACCAGTAGGACCAGTAGGACCAGTAGCACCAGTAGCACCAGTAGCACCAGTAGGACCAGTAGGACCAGTAGCACCAGTAGGACCAGTAGCACCAGTAGCACCAGTAGGACCAGTAGCACCAGTAGGACCAGTAGGACCAGTAGCACCAGTAGGACCAGTAGCACCAGTAGCACCAGTAGCACCAGTAGGACCAGTAGGACCAGTAGCACCAGTAGCACCAGTAGGACCAGTAGCACCAGTAGGACCAGTAGCACCAGTAGCACCAGTAGCACCAGTAGGACCAGTAGCACCAGTAGCACCAGTAGCACCAGTAGCACCAGTAGGACCAGTAGCACCAGTAGGACCAGTAGGACCAGTAGGACCAGTAGCACCAGTAGGACCAGTAGGACCAGTAGGACCAGTAGCACCAGTAGCACCAGTAGGACCAGTAGGACCAGTAGGACCAGTAGCACCAGTAGGACCAGTAGGACCAGTAGGACCAGTAGGACCAGTAGGACCAGTAGCACCAGTAGCACCAGTAGCACCAGTAGGACCAGTAGGACCAGTAGGACCAGTAGCACCAGTAGCACCAGTAGCACCAGTAGGACCAGTAGGACCAGTAGGACCAGTAGCACCAGTAGGACCAGTAGGACCAGTAGCACCAGTAGGACCAGTAGGACCAGTAGGACCAGTAGGACCAGTAGGACCAGTAGGACCAGTAGGACCAGGAGGATGAAGACGACCTTTACATTCCTGGTCAATGCACGGCATTATGGATGTTTATGTACCTAAAGGTTATTATTGGATGGAGTAAAGAGGTTCTCTCACTTCTTTGTGTGAGATGGTGAGCTGCTCCTCCAACGCGCTGCATCTTTCCAAGGCGACGCGTAGTCGCTCCCTCACCTGCAGAAACCAGGAGACACACACACACACACACGTCACACACACACCTGAGTCACACCCACACACACCTGAGTCACACACACACACCTGAGTCACACACACACCTGAGTCACACACACACACACCTGAGTCTCACACACACACACACACACACCTGAGTCACACACACCTGAGTCACACACACACACACACACACCTGAGTCACACACACACACACACCTGAGTCACACACACCTGAGTCATACACACACACACACACCTGAGTCACACACACCTGAGTCACACACACACACACCTGAGTCACACACACACACCTGAGTCACACACACACCTGAGTCACACACACACACACCTGAGTCTCACACACACACACACACACACCTGAGTCACACACACACCTGAGTCACACACACACACACACACACCTGAGTCACACACACACACACACCTGAGTCACACACACCTGAGTCACACACACACACACACCTGAGTCACACACACCTGAGTCATACACACACACACACACACACCTTCTCGTCGAGGGCCTTGTGGTGCTCGAAGAGGGACTTGAGGGCTTTGAGGACCTCCACTTCACTGGAGACCCCGGCCGGGGACTGGGCCTGCCTCTTCACCACAGTCATCCTCAGGCTGCGCTCGTGGCGAGACACCAGGCACTCCAGGTGCTCCAACAGGAGCTGCACGGGCGAGAAGGTCCGCAGGTTAGAAACCCCTCAGCGCCCACGTGCACACTCCCATGACGGAGCTCCTCTGTGTGTGAACCCTGATTAACACCCCTGAAGCTGAAGATGGTGTATTATGGGCACGTGTCAGAATGTATTCCAGGGATTGAGCCACGTGCACCGCCCACAACGTGTGACGAGGGTTACAGGATAGCGTCGTTATGACAACCAGCCAAAACAGACTGGAGGGCCTCAATGTGTGACCCTTGTTTGATGCAGTGTGTGTGTGTGTGCAGACTAACCCGTGTGTTGTTCCTCTCCGCCTTCAGCTCTGCGATCTCCTCCTCCTTCTCCAGGAGATGCTCCCGGCACACGTTCACCTCCTTCGTCAGCGCAGCAAACTCCTAGAATAGAAGCGTCCAGGAGGAGGAGCAGGTGTTCACAACTGTGAAGCTTTTACTGCACGAGACGCCAGGTGAGGAGAAACCTTACTGGTCGTTCCTTCACCTCCACAAACAAACCTTTGAGCTTTCTGCAAGCTATAAAGTTACAACATGAATACAGATTCATAAAAATGCATTCAATAAGCATTACAATATACATTTCATCGATATATATCAGTCGACCAGCCCGTCAATATATCACCAGCTCTAATCTCATCCTCTCGTAGAGGAGGTCTCGGCAATATATATCTATCAATAACGCCGTACTTACGTCTACGTATTTTGTGTGTTGATGGAGCTACTATGTTAGCGTAGCACCGTTCGAGCTGCTAACTACGTTAGCGTAGCGCCGATCGAGCCCCGACTCTCTTGAGAAGAGAACCGACAAAACATGAATTCAGACTTTAAGTTAAATTACAGATACATCATTTGTGTTGTGTTCATACAGCTGTAGGCAACCGATAACAACGAATACGACCTGATGCAACAATAAACGATCAGACCCCGTGAGTAACGAGCGGCTGGCGTACGACATCAACACCTCAAGACAGAGGAAACAGAGATGTGACGTGAAGGAGGAAGACGTGAGGAACGTGAGGACATCATCAACACCTCAAGACAGAGGAAACAGAGATGTGACGTGAAGAGAGGAAGACGTGAGGAACGTGAGGACATCATCAACACCTCAAGACAGAGGAAACAGAGATGTGACGTGAAGGAGGAAGACGTGAGGAACGTGAGGACATCATCAACACCTCAAGACAGAGGAAACAGAGATGTGACGTGAAGAGAGGAAGACGTGAGGAACGTGAGGACATCATCAACACCTCAAGACAGAGGAAACAGAGATGTGACGTGAAGGAGGAAGACGTGAGGAACGTGAGGACATCATCAACACCTCAAGACAGAGGAAACAGAGATGTGACGTGAAGAGAGGAAGACGTGAGGAACGTGAGGACATCATCAACACCTCAAGACAGAGGAAACAGAGATGTGACGTGAAGGAGGAGAAGACGTGAGGAACGTGAGGACATCATCAACACCTCAAGACAGAGGAAACAGAGATGTGACGTGAAGAGAGGAAGACGTGAGGAACGTGAGGACATCATCAACACCTCAAGACAGAGGAAACAGAGATGTGACGTGAAGAGAGGAAGACGTGAGGAACGTGAGGACATCATCAACACCTCAAGACAGAGGAAACAGAGATGTGACGTGAAGAGAGGAAGACGTGAGGAACGTGAGGACATCATCAACACCTCAAGACAGAGGAAACAGAGATGTGACGTGAAGGAGGAGAAGACGTGAGGAACGTGAGGACATCATCAACACCTCAAGACAGAGGAAACAGAGATGTGACGTGAAGAGAGGAAGACGTGAGGAACGTGAGGACATCATCAACACCTCAAGACAGAGGAAACAGAGATGTGACGTGAAGGAGAGGAAGACGTGAGGAACGTGAGGACATCATCAACACCTCAAGACAGAGGAAACAGAGATGTGACGTGAAGGAGGAGAAGACGTGAGGAACGTGAGGACATCATCAACACCTCAAGACAGAGATGTGACGTGAAGGAGAGGAAGACATGAGGAACGTGAGGACATCATCAACACCTCAAGACAGAGGAAACAGATGTGACGTGAAGAGAGGAAGACGTGAGGAACGTGAGGACATCATCAACACCTCAAGACAGAGATGTGACGTGAAGGAGGAGACGTGAGGAACGTGAGGACATCATCAACACCTCAAGACAGAGGAAACAGAGATGTGACGTGAAGGAGAGGAAGACGTGAGGAACGTGAGGACATCATCAACACCTCAAGACAGAGATGTGACGTGAAGGAGAGGAAGACATGAGGAACGTGAGGACATCATCAACACCTCAAGACAGAGGAAACAGAGATGTGACGTGAAGGAGGAGAAGACGTGAGGAACGTGAGGACATCATCAACACCTCAAGACAGAGGAAACAGAGATGTGACGGGAAGGAGGAGAAGACGGGAGGAACGTGAGGACATCATCAACACCTCAAGACAGAGGAAACAGAGATGTGACGTGAAGGAGGAGAAGACGTGAGGAACGTGAGGACATCATCAACACCTCAAGACAGAGGAAACAGAGATGTGACGTGAAGGAGGAGAAGACGTGAGGAACGTGAGGACATCATCAACACCTCAAGACAGAGGAAACAGAGATGTGACGTGAAGAGAGAAAGACGTGAGGAACGTGAGGACATCATCAACACCTCAAGACAGAGGAAACAGAGATGTGACGTGAAGGAGAGGAAGACGTGAGGAACGTGAGGACATCATCAACACCTCAAGACAGAGATGTGACGTGAAGGAGAGGAAGACATGAGGAACGTGAGGACATCATCAACACCTCAAGACAGAGATGTGACGTGAAGGAGGAGAAGACATGAGGAACGTGAGGACATCATCAACACCTCAAGACAGAGGAAACAGAGATGTGACGTGAAGGAGAGGAAGACGTGAGGAACGTGAGGACATCATCAACACCTCAAGACAGAGGAAACAGAGATGTGACGTGAAGAGAGGAAGACGTGAGGAACGTGAGGACATCATCAACACCTCAAGACAGAGATGTGACGTGAAGGAGGAGACGTGAGGAACGTGAGGACATCATCAACACCTCAAGACAGAGGAAACAGAGATGTGACGTGAAGAGAGGAAGACGTGAGGAACGTGAGGACATCATCAACACCTCAAGACAGAGGAAACAGAGATGTGACGTGAAGAGAGGAAGACGTGAGGAACGTGAGGACATCATCAACACCTCAAGACAGAGGAAACAGAGATGTGACGTGAAGAGAGGAAGACGTGAGGAACGTGAGGACATCATCAACACCTCAAGACAGAGGAAACAGAGATGTGACGTGAAGAGAGGAAGACGTGAGGAACGTGAGGACATCATCAACACCTCAAGACAGAGGAAACAGAGATGTGACGTGAAGAGAGGAAGACGTGAGGAACGTGAGGACATCATCAACACCTCAAGACAGAGGAAACAGAGATGTGACGTGAAGGAGGAGAAGACGTGAGGAACGTGAGGACATCATCAACACCTCAAGACAGAGGAAACAGAGATGTGACGTGAAGGAGGTGAAGACGTGAGGAACGTGAGGACATCATCAACACCTCAAGACAGAGGAAACAGAGATGTGACGTGAAGAGAGAAAGACGTGAGGAACGTGAGGACATCATCAACACCTCAAGACAGAGGAAACAGAGATGTGACGTGAAGGAGGAGAAGACGTGAGGAACGTGAGGACATCATCAACACCTCAAGACAGAGGAAACAGAGATGTGACGTGAAGGAGGAGAAGACGTGAGGAACGTGAGGACATCATCAACACCTCAAGACAGAGGAAACAGAGATGTGACGTGAAGAGAGAAAGACGTGAGGAACGTGAGGACATCATCAACACCTCAAGACAGAGGAAACAGAGATGTGACGTGAAGGAGGAGAAGACGTGAGGAACGTGAGGACATCATCAACACCTCAAGACAGAGGAAACAGAGATGTGACGTGAAGGAGAGGAAGACGTGAGGAACGTGAGGACATCATCAACACCTCAAGACAGAGATGTGACGTGAAGGAGAGGAAGACATGAGGAACGTGAGGACATCATCAACACCTCAAGACAGAGATGTGACGTGAAGGAGGAGAAGACATGAGGAACGTGAGGACATCATCAACACCTCAAGACAGAGGAAACAGAGATGTGACGTGAAGGAGAGGAAGACGCGAGGAACGTGAGGACATCATCAACACCTCAAGACAGAGGAAACAGAGATGTGACGTGAAGGAGAGGAAGACGTGAGGAACGTGAGGACATCATCAACACCTCAAGACAGAGATGTGACGTGAAGGAGGAGACGTGAGGAACGTGAGGACATCATCAACACCTCAAGACAGAGGAAACAGAGATGTGACGTGAAGAGAGGAAGACGTGAGGAACGTGAGGACATCATCAACACCTCAAGACAGAGGAAACAGAGATGTGACGTGAAGAGAGGAAGACGTGAGGAACGTGAGGACATCATCAACACCTCAAGACAGAGGAAACAGAGATGTGACGTGAAGAGAGGAAGACGTGAGGAACGTGAGGACATCATCAACACCTCAAGACAGAGGAAACAGAGATGTGACGTGAAGAGAGGAAGACGTGAGGAACGTGAGGACATCATCAACACCTCAAGACAGAGGAAACAGAGATGTGACGTGAAGGAGGAGAAGACGTGAGGAACGTGAGGACATCATCAACACCTCAAGACAGAGGAAACAGAGATGTGACGTGAAGGAGGAGAAGACGTGAGGAACGTGAGGACATCATCAACACCTCAAGACAGAGGAAACAGAGATGTGACGTGAAGAGAGAAAGACGTGAGGAACGTGAGGACATCATCAACACCTCAAGACAGAGGAAACAGAGATGTGACGTGAAGGAGAGGAAGACGTGAGGAACGTGAGGACATCATCAACACCTCAAGACAGAGGAAACAGAGATGTGACGTGAAGGAGAGGAAGACGTGAGGAACGTGAGGACATCATCAACACCTCAAGACAGAGATGTGACGTGAAGGAGGAGACGTGAGGAACGTGAGGACATCATCAACACCTCAAGACAGAGATGTGACGTGAAGGAGGAGACGTGAGGAACGTGAGGACATCATCAACACCTCAAGACAGATGTGACGTGAAGGAGAGGACATGAGGAACGTGAGGAAGCAACACTGACGAGAACCTGAGGAAGATCTCTCTCATTACATGCATGGTTGGACCTAAAGATTGTTTTGCTCTGCAAGAACTAGCGTAGGCACCCTGTGAGTGGCGAGGCCTTCTTGCTGCGTTTGAGTGTGTGTGTGTGTGTGTGTGTGTGTGTGTGTGTGTGGACGGGGGAGGGGGTTGCTGGAACCGATCGTTCTTTTCAGTCACTACCACAAGCATTCTCTCGCCTCGAAGCTTTTTCAGCGACTGGCACAGATTCCTGTTCACAAAAAAAAAAAAAAAAAAAGGGGGGGGGTGGGGGTAAGAGGGAGCTTGCCATTGGCTACGACCAAGGCCTCTACTCCGTTGCTAGCCAATGAGTGGCCAGGAGAGGCGGGCCCAGGGGGTAATTACAGAGTGGCTTACTTCCTACATTCCAGAGCAGACGCTGAGGTCGAGTTGTACAGCAAGCAGAAGATTTCTGCCTCTAAATCCATTTATGGATCTTTCCCCTGAACTCATCATCATATTGATTGATGAATCCAGCCTCAAGATTATACCTCTGCTTTTATTTGTTACGCTAGATAATCTTATTTATTATTAATATATATATATATATATATATATATATATATATATATATATATATATATATATATATATATATATATATATATATTTGTAATAACTTCACAGATTTGTTTTTACAAATCTGCTACTTTTGTAATTTATTTAAGTATTATATTATAAATAAGTAGAAAAAGAGAACACCTGGACCTTTGAGATAGATGGATAAAGATAGAGAGGAGAGGCTGGACAACACGTGGAGCCTCCATCTTTTTCCAACTTCTTTTTTATGATTGACGTCATCATAACTGAGTTCTCTACATCCAGAAAGGAGCAGAACTTTTATCTTACAGATCAAGTCAAATAAGACGGGAACATCAAGACGTCTGAAGTGTTAATTAGTTGTATGATAAATGTGTAGCAGGTAAATGTGCAGATGGACCAGTCATAAGCTTGTTGACATGTGAAGGACGAGCTGGTCCGGACTGAGCTGAGCTCAGACCAGGAGAGGGATTAGAGGTGTGGTGGTGGTGGTGGGGGGGGGGTTACACACCAATGTGTGCCAACCTATTAAAGGAACAGCGTACCAAAGCTTTCCAGGGATGTGACGGCGCTCTGCCCGCGGGTGAAGAATCAGAGTTGTTCATGTGTAATAATGAAAATAAGAGCGTTGGCGTAACGCTTCCTGAATGCAGCGTGCACACGTTATAACATGTTGAGAAGCAACGTTCATATGCCTTTAGATCTGCAGTGTGTGGTGAACCACGTGGCTGGTGAGCTGCTCAGGACCCAAAGGACGCCCGGTGTTCAAGAGGAGCCCGTTCAGGATTTGGGGTTCTTGGAGGATGTGCCATCGACCCGACACGGCCCCTCCTCCATAACCACTTAAGAGCTTATGGCGCGTGCTGCAATGTGACACCGGGCAGAGGCATCTGTTCTCCTGGAGGAGGGCTCAACAGCCAATTAGACTACAATGGCTGCTGTTCCCCCTTTAGTTAACGACATCACCACGGGGCTCCTGGAGAGTCTGGAGGGCCGTCTGGTTATAGGATCACCGTGAACCTCCACCGGTTGACCACTCACGTCACCACAGGTTCTCAAATGTTATGTTGAAATATGCAAATGAGGCGTCATCTCATCCACTATGAGCACATCTTTATACATGGACAGATATGTGAGAGTTGGACAAAGCCAGGTTCAAATGCTTGTTAAATTGATGAGTGCACGTTTGTGTATTTAACAGAAATAACTTCCTTCATGTACAGTCCAACACATTCATCAGCTCCCATGAATCTCTTGTTACGGGGAGGCAGGTTTCTCCTTGTTGCAGACCACCTGCAGAGCCCATCTCTACAGGCTGGACGCTCTCCTCTTGGGGAACAACAGACGCCTGATGTTCACGGGTCCCGATGAGAGCTCCGAAGACGGCGACCACGTCTTTCAAGTGTTCCCTCAAATGCAACCCAAAGAACCCAGTGCAGGTTCAAGGACGGCTCGTGGAGGATCCCGGCCTTCCCGTGAGTTTCCTTTGAGCTGCTCATTCAGATCACTTTGGCAACAGGCAGCACTCTGTCACTCTCACGTCACCGAGAACAAGTGGCTCTTTGTCTCAAGTCAAGCCGCTGTGCCAAGGACCAGGATGTAGACTTTGCTCAGCAATGCACGTTAACTGATGACATCACAGCAGGATTTCATTTGGGGGGCGGGGCACCAAACATAAACCTATTCTAGTCCTCAGTTTATGGTTCCAGACCCCCAACAAGCTGCTGGTCCAACGCCACACAGACAGACCACAGCAACAGGACACCCAGCAGGGTGACACGCAGACAGAAGGGGTCTATAAGGTGTGTTTGAAGGATATAAAGATTAGCTTCTCCCTTTTTTAAAAGTATAAAGTGTAAAAGGTGAACCACCTCATCGCCTGGAAAGACAGAAGACTTATATTAAAGAACACCGTTTAATAGAACAGGTTTATTACGTAGAAACGTGCATCTCCTTTTAAACTCCCACCGACGAGCTCCAAATCCACTAAACCACTAAACCAGCCTGAAGATGAAGAACGTCCGAGACTCCCGGGAGCAAAGACGGACAGCTGTCACCATGGCCAGAGCGGATCGGTGATTGGTGGCCGGCCTTAAATTGGGGGCGGGACTTTGCGAAGGTTCAATAGCACCCAAAGGCTTTAGCCCTCCTGAGACGCATGAGGAAAGGTCCTCAACAGGACGTCAATGAACCTCCTGCTCAGACGATTCTTCATCTCAATCACACCGAATTGATTATCCAACAAATAATGGACCTTTGGTTTGAGGTCACCTGCTTGCGGCCTCGAGCGTCTCCAAACGGAAGAAAAAGACAGAAGAACGTGTGAAACCACACAAACGAGGCAACGAGCATTTAGCCGCCGACTACGACTTCTCTCTTTTTACTGCCTCGGTCTTCACAGCAGTGGTTGAAAACAGCTGGAAAAACACACACATGCTTCAAAGCAAAACTATTAAAAGACAGAATTGGCCTAAAACATGTGGGTCCTAAAAACTTCTACCAGTGCACATTCAAACTGGTCCACGCTGTGGGAGCGTCCCACCAGTCTGAGCCCCACCAGTGGAAAACAAACCAGCACCACTGAAGGAGCCGTTGACGTGTGAGCAAGCGGTCCTGGAATGTTTGTGCATTCCAGGGAAGGGTTCTCTCCCCAGGAGGGAGGGAACCGGGAGAACATTGCACCTCATCTCTCACCTCCTCCCCTTCAGGTTAGGAAGCATCTCAACGCCGTCGTCAGGCTTCCTTTTGCTTTATACTTACGTGAGCGATTGATAAATAAATACCGCCACCATTCGGTCTACGACGCAAACAGACAGTTTAAAATGTGGACGCGTTCAATGACCAAAAACATGCAACACTTTACGGTTTTTAACGCAGCTTTTTGGTCCTGAATCGCTGCGTTTTGTTTTAAATAAATCAGACATGTGAAGTCACCATGTAATTAATCAATTAGGAGGAATTAAGTGATTGTAAGTTTACGAGCACGGCTGCAGTGAAAACCAACCACGTTGGCGTGTTGACGCCCGTCTTCTTTATTTCTTCTTTTTTTTTTTTTAACAGCTGGATTTTCGTGCCTTCCGGATACGGATCCCTGAGCAACGTGCACGAGCACGAAGATACAGACCAGAGTCGATTCATGGGAACTCATTACACTTTAATGCTGGCTGAAGGAGTGACATCTACAATCCTGATAAACAACAACAAAGAAAACTGGAATAACTTTAGGCATGTGGTCCAAAAACATTTTCAAACTGGTTCAAACTTTATCCAAAAGGTTAAATATTCAAAGGAGTACAGCCTTTATGTATTTAGCCTGAATACATCATTTATCAACTGTATATACAGTTATTGATTTGACAGGTCGGAGATCTGCTAACAAATACGTTTGTCGTTTTTTAAATGTCGATCCGTGAAATATTAAACAATAAGTGTTCTGCAGGAATGAGTCTTAAAACCTTAAAATGATCAGAGTCAATGTTTTAAATAAAGTCTGTTTAACAGCAGCTGAAGAGAGTTTTATGATGTATAAAACAGGTCAGTGAACGCCCCACAGGTGAATCTAAAAGAGCCGAGTAGACTAGAACTCAAAGGCAACACGAGCTTTACTTTGACGCGCCGAGCGTCTGGATGAACTTTTCCTGGCTGCACAGCTAAACACTGAAGATACCCAGCATGTCACCTTTACGCCCCGGACGCATGCACATACAGCACTTAACCCATCACCGGCCTCTTATGCATCATTAAAAACGGGAAACCTAATCCTTTTGTTTTACATATAAGACCTCGCAGGGTGGAAACACGAGTCCTGCAAGCAGACGGACAGCCGGGATCCGATCCACATTATGTGATGGTAGAAGCACGGCTATGACAATCTCATTACTGGAAGGGGCTTATTGCATATGAATTATATACAGAGAGGGGCATTAAGCTATCTGATAAGACACACACACACACACGTTCCACTTCAATAGGATTACAATGCACTCTTTACTTTGTGTCAAACGCATTATGAACGTTCACGACACAAACTTGAAAAGTATTTTTAGACATTGTTTTCGTTTATAAGCGTCTTTTGCAACGTTCACGCCGAGTGTCCGAGCTACCGCGCCGCTTCAGAGTCCCCTTAATGTCCCCGGTTAGCGAGCGACTACCGGTGGTTAAGTCGACGTGCGAACCGAATCTCCATCATCTCACTGTAAATGACACATAACCACGTCCCCTCACCTGTGGTAAAGCGGTGTTGAGTTGTCGCTGCAGCGAGTCCCTCTCGTGGCTGACTTCGTGCAGTTTGCCCTGAGTGGAGCCCAGGTTCTCCTGCGACTCCCTCAGAGTCTCCAGCAGACGATCCCTCTCCTCCAGCATGGACACCATCAGAGACTCGAAGTGACCCTCGGAGTCCGACTGCAGCGGGGAGCCAGAGCCCCGCCGCCCCGCCCCCTCGGCCTCACTGATGGTGGGCATCACCTCGCACATCATCTACAGGCGGAGACGTTGTGATCATTGAGCAACATGTCAGTGTGAAGGCAACACACATCTTCTTTGTGAACAACGTATGTTACGGAAATGTAGTTTCAGTGCATTGAGAACCACAAGCAACATGTTACAGCAACACGTTACACGTCACAGAGACACGTCACAGCAACACGTTACACGTCACAGAGACACGTCACAGAGACACGTCACAGCAACACGTTACAGAGACACGTCACAGAGACATGTTACACGTCACAGACACGTCACAGAGACACGTCACAGAGACACGTCACAGCAACACGTTACACGTCACTGAGACACGTTACACGTCACCGAGACACGTCACAGAGACATGTTACACGTCACAGAGACATGTTACACGTCACAGACACGTCACACGTCACTGAGACACGTTACACGTCACAGAGACATGTTACACGTCACAGAGACATGTCACTGAGACACGTTACACGTCACAGAGACACGTTACACGTCACGGAGACACGTCACAGAGACACGTTACAGGTCACAGAGACACGTCACAGAGACACGTCACACGTCACAGAGACACGTTACACGTCACTGAGACACGTCACGTTACACGTCACAGAGACACGTCACAGAGACACGTTACACGTCACAGAGACACGTCACAGAGACATGTTACACGTCACAGACACGTCACTGAGACACGTTACACGTCACAGAGACACGTTACGGAGACATGTCACAGAGACACGTTACGGAGACACGTCACACGTCACAGAGACACGTTACACGTCACAGAGACACGTCACAGAGACACGTCACAGAGACACGTCACTGAGACACGTCACATTACACGTTACAGCGACACATCACAGAGACACGTCACAGAGACACGTCACAGAGACACGTCACACGTCACAGAGACACGTCACTGAGACACGTTACACGTCACAGAGACACGTTACACGTCACAGAGACACGTCACAGAGACACGTTACACGTCACTGAGACACGTCACACGTCACAGAGACACGTTACACGTCACTGAGACACGTCACAGAGACACGTCACAGAGACACGTCACAGAGACACGTCAGAGACACGTTACAGCGACATGTTACACGTAACAGAGACACGTCACTGAGACATGTTACACGTAACAGAGACACGTCACTGAGACACGTTACACGTCACAGAGACACGTCACAGAGACATGTTACACGTCACAGACACGTCACAGAGACACGTCACTGAGACACGTCACAGAGACACGTTACACGTCACAGAGACACGTCACAGAGACACGTCACACGTCACAGAGACACGTTACACGTCACTGAGACACGTCACGTTACACGTCACAGAGACACGTCACAGAGACACGTCACAGAGACACGTTACACGTCACAGAGACACGTCACAGAGACATGTTACACGTCACAGACACGTCACAGAGACATGTCACAGAGACATGTCACAGAGACACGTTACGGAGACACGTCACACGTCACAGAGACACGTCACCGAGACACGTCACAGAGACACGTCACGTTACAGCGACACGTCACAGAGACACGTCACAGAGACACGTCACTGAGACACGTTACACGTCACAGAGACACGTTACACGTCACAGAGACACGTCACAGAGACACGTTACACGTCACTGAGACACGTCACAGAGACACGTTACACGTCACTGAGACACGTCACAGAGACACGTCACAGAGACATGTTACAGCGACACGTCACAGAGACACGTTACACGTCACAGAGACACGTTACACGTCACAGAGACACGTTACACGTCACAGAGACACGTCACAGAGACACGTCACAGAGACACGTTACACGTCACAGAGACACGTTACACGTCACAGAGACACGTCACAGAGACACGTCACAGAGACACGTTACAGAGACACGTTACACGTCACTGAGACACGTCACAGAGACACGTCACAGAGACACGTCACAGAGACACGTTACACGTCACTGAGACACGTCACAGAGACACGTCACACATCACAGAGACACGTTACACGTCACTGAGACACGTCACGTTACACGTCACAGAGACATGTTACAGCGACACGTCACAGAGACACGTCACAGAGACATGTTACACGTAACAGAGACACGTCACTGAGACACGTTACACGTCACGGAGACACGTCACAGAGACACGTTACACGTCACGGAGACACGTCACTGAGACACGTTACACGTCACAGAGACATGTTACACGTAACAGAGACACGTCACTGAGACACGTCACACGTCACAGACACGTCACAGAGACACGTCACAGCAACACGTTACACGTCACAGAGACACGTCACAGAGACACGTTACACGTCACAGCAACATGTTACAGCGACATGTCACAGCAACACATTACATGTTACAGCAACATGTCACAGCAACACGTCACAGCAACTCGGTCTAAAAAGACCGTGTGCCAGGTCATCTCCTAATTTATGCTCAGTATTCCATCACAGTGCACGTCTATTGGACTCACTACCCCCCTTATTACCCCCAACGGCTCCCATTGATTCTACGCCTCAAAAGAAAAAACATTGAACACAAGCAAGTGTTAAAAGACGGGACTAAATGATCTTGTGGGAAACAAAGTTAAACCGTTACTCAAAATGATAAATATATTTGAATATATGAAGCTCAACAGGCAGTCAGAAACACTGGAGCCCAACTGTAGGTGGTTTTAAATGTTACGGTCTAAAGTAGACCCCCCCCTCGTGACAGATTTGAGATAACTCAGAAGACAGAGGACACATTTTAAAAGCCCCGTGGTGAATCAATCAGCATCGACCACAATGACAGTTTGTGGATGAAGCAGAATCAGCTGATTGTTACTAACTGGTGGGGGGGTTGGTCACACAGCATCCATGGGAGTGACAGATTGTGGTGAACTAGAAATAATAATGATGGTAAAGATGACAGAAGCAGAAGGTTTTGACTTCACATGGCAAAGATAATTAATTAATGCACGTTACTAACTCTTTGTACTTTCTCTTCTCACAGGTTTACATGGATCTTAGTTTGATCTTAGCCCACACTGCCTGCTACCATCATCATAATTATTAGTATTGCCAATGCAATTACTGCTTTTATTATCGTTCTACTGTATCCATTTATCATCATCCTACTACTTGTACTGATTTCACTTTATATACACACATAAACCCCCCCCCCCATTGTCTTTATTATTTAATTTTAATTGTTACCATGCTTGCTGCTGCTAAACACTACTACTCTCAATATATTAAACATGTCAGTCCAATGCATTGAATGTGTTGTAACTTTGTTATGTGTCCATTCTGGTCACGTGACATCTAGATCACTTCTGTCCATCCTGATAGAGGGATCCTCCTCTGTTGCTCTCCTGGAGTTTTTTTTTTGGGGGGGGGGGTTCCTGTTCAGGGTCAGAGGTCAGAGGATGTGCATGTGTACAGATTGTAAAGCCCACTGAGGAGAGTTTGTGATTTGTGACTATGGGCCACACAAAATAAATTAAATTGAGCGGCATGTGAAATTATAATGAGCATTTTGCAAAAAGAAAAGTCGTCAAATCGACTTGTGCATAGTTTGGCCAATCGACACACAGCACAACAAGTAACTCTTAATGCATGAACTCACCTTTCAACCGTCCTCGTTGTAATCCACCTTGTTTTATGACGACATAAAACGTCCACAGGACGCCCTCGAAAACGTCAAAATACTCAGAATATGAACTCAATGAGATAGAAATGTATAAAATAATATAAAGTGTAGTTTCCTAAAGGCCTCAGAGAGGAGGGGGGTAAGGAGGTGGGGGGGGGGGGGTCGCGTTAAATAAGCTGCTGCTCTAGATTTTGGAAGAAAAGCGTCAAAAACAAACGTCCATCCTCTCCGATGGCAGCACGTGACGGCAGGTGAGCGTGGTGACGTAGCATCGCGTTCTTTGAGGTTTACGTGAGCGAGCTAGTTAGCTAACGGCAGCTACTAGCCAGCTAAGCTAGCGAGCTAGCAGCTAGCTTCGGACTAACTTAGTGTTCTATTCCGTTTAAACGTAGACATTTCTCATCAATATCTGGGTTAATCACGTTATCGAACCAACACTGACGCTATTAAATGTGACCTGTGGGTTGTTATAGAGTGATTGATCTGTTAATAAAAGTATTAAGTTAATAAAACTAACGTTAGCTTCTCTCCTCTCGGTAAACTTCAAGCTAGCGTCGAACGTTAGCGACGTTTACATCTTTCTTTTTTTTGAATAAAAAATAAAAAAACGTTATATTCCGTTTCGTTTCCGTCTCTCGGGGTTTCCTCCGGTTTTAAACAAACAAACAAAAAATGAAAAAAAAAAAAAAAAAAAAGAGGCTCCTGTTCGGTTCCGGTTCTTCCTCCGTCGCCTCTGAGATCCAGCTCGGCAGTCAGGAGTCCTGTGGAGCGGACCTTAGCCTGGTAGTCCGGGGGGAGGCGAGGGAAGAGCTAACGTTAGCCTGGTAGTCCGGGGGGAGGCGAGGGAACAGCGAGCGTGCAGTTCCTGTAGAGGCCCTCCCTTAAATATAAACGGATACCAATTATTAACTGAAAGCACAATTTTTCTAAAATATAAATCACTATTTTTTTTTGGAGTGACTTACATTCATTCAGCTGTTGCAGATGAAATTGCTGATAAAACAATCCGATCTGATGTTAGGCACACAATAAATATAATAGTTGCGCCACCTTGTGGTGTATCAACGGAATGAGACTTTATTGACTTTTCAGAATATACAGTATCGTAATGCTTTACCAGATTAATACAATTGCACTTATACTCAGTTAAGGTGTGACAACATTGTAATTATTTATTTTAATTTAATTATTATTTTTTTAATATCACTCAATTCCTTTTGCTAGTTTTTGTTCCAGAGATGTGAAGTAATGTAGTCCAAAGGTCATTTATTAGGGCTGGTTTCAGGTGAAAAATAATTAATTGATGTTCTTTATATTTAGTAATGAAAAAATGCATACAAAAATTAATTTAATTTATTGACAATGTGGAGAAGACTTTAAAACATGTATAACCCTGGATTGGAAAATAAAATCTATGAAGAATTATGTTTTTAAAAGTTTTTGGTTCAACTTTATTTTTTCAGTAAGCACGACACAAAGCCAGTTAATACTCGACACTAGAAAAGTTTACGACTTTATAGTGTCACATTTTTTAGGGCTATTCAAATACCCAAATCTATAATTAAATAAATATCTTTTTTATGATTCTTAAAATTACCACAGGTTGAACAGAACATTAATTAATCAACTATGTCGATGAGTGAAGTTTACAAAAAGCACGCAAAATGCTTCACTTCCAGTTTCTCAAATGTGGCATTTTTCTGTTTTTTTCTGTTTTGAATCAAAGTCAAGTAAACATCTTTGGATCTCGGGCCGCTGATCAGACGAAACATTGGATGTTAGATTCCTTTTTGAAAGCACTGACTTGATACATAACTATTGAAAAGTTGTATTTAGTAGTAAAACAGAAGTGTATTTGTTTTTAAGAGAGAGACATGTATTAAAGTGGACAAAAGCAAGATAATATATGTTTTTATTGATACATTAAGTGTCTCAAAAATGACAAGGTCTAGCCCTGCTATTGGCATAGCAATGATTATGTTTGGATAGCACAGCACGTATTAATTAAGATACTTTTACATTACATTACATGTCATTTAGCTGACGCTTTTATCCAAAGCGACTTACAATAAGTGCATTAACCATGAGTCCAAACAAGAATCAAGAAAGTAACGTTTCTTCAAGAAAGTCAAATACCATCAGTAATACCATAAGTAAGTGCCATTCAAGTGCCACTGAAGTGCTAATCTGTCTTTATTCAAGGTATAGTAGGAAAGGATGTGTTTTTAGTTTCCGGCGGAAGATGTAGAGACTTTCAGCTGTTTTGATGTCAGTGAGGAGCTCGTTCCACCACTGAGGTGCTCGTTCCACCACTGAGGTGCTCGTTCCACCACTGAGGTGCTTGTTCCACCATTGAGGTGCTTGTTCCACCATTGAGGTGCTCATTCCACCACTGAGGTGCTTGTTCCACCATTGAGGTGCTTGTTCCACCATTGGGGCCCTCGTTCCACCATTGAGGTGCTCGTTCCACCACTGAGGTGCTTGTTCCACCATTGGGGCCCTCGTTCCACCATTGAGGTGCTCGTTCCACCACTGAGGTGCTTGTTCCACCATTGGGGTGCTTGTTCCATCACTGAGGAGCCAGGACAGCAAACAGTCTTGATTTTGTAGAGTGAGTAGCTCGCAGTGACGCAGTGAGTCACAAGTCGATTGGGAGATGCAGAGCGGAGTGTACGTGTTGGGGTGTGAGGTTAGACCACGTCCTGGATGTATGGTTTGACCATGTCCTGGATGTAGACAGGACCCGATCTGTTCTCAGCACGGTACGCAAGCACTAATGTTTTGAAGCGGATGTGGACAGCCACCGGTAACCAGTGAAGGGAGCGGAGGAGCGGAGTAGTGTGGGTGAATTTAGGGAGGTTGAAGACTGTGGTGGCTGGGGCGTGGTTAGGCTCAGCTGCGGGGGGTTTTGGGGGGGGAGTGGCTCAGGGAACAGGTGCCGGGAAGAGGCTTAATTGGCCTCAGCTGTAGGGGATGCTGTAGGGGATGCTGTAGGGGATCAGCGGTATTGTGTCTCGCCTATATTAGGTGCGATGGAGATGGAGCATGGGACCGGCAGAGCAGAGATGCAAATAAAGTATCTTGCCAAACATTACACTAAGTTTGCTCATTCCTTGGTGCTGGGGGGGGAAACCCGTGGATTGTGACCGTAGTTGTTACACTGGAGCCCAACGTGGGGCCCCCCTGAAGTAAACAGAGCACATGGAGGGAGAGGAGTTTACGACTTTATAGTGTCACAGATTTATTTATATCACATTTTTTAGGGCTTTTCAAATACCCAAATGTATAATTAAATAAATATATTTTATGATTCTTAAAATTACCACAAGTTGAACAGAACATTAATTAATCAACAAAATTTCGATGAGCGAAGATCAGCAACTTTCCCCGGGATAATAACGGAACGTTAGAATGGTACAGAAGTACCTCGAATTCAGAGTCCATTTCCTTACACAGCTCTTTGAAGATGTGGTGCTTCATAGCGCTATTTCGCACGTAGTTCACACATTCAACTACCATTTTTAATACTTCTGCCAGTTTTGGAGGCAAGATTTGTGTTGCCAACGCATGCCTGTGCAGAACACAGTGTGTAACAACGATTTGTGGTGTATCGGTGCTCCAAAACCAGAGTGTCATCCCAGCATTGCTGGAGCTCCATCCGAACAAACTGCAGAAACCATATTCCACGAAAGATCGTTGTCTCTGAAGAAGTCATCCACAAGTTTCTTCACATCGACTGCCTTGGTTGTTGTTGTAAGAGGCTTACAAAATAAAAATTCTTCTTTTATCTCGTTGTCTTTCATATAGCGCACGAATACAACAAGCTGGCTTAGATTGGAAACATCGGTGGTCCCCTGGGGTTCGATCGAACCCAGCTTGAGAACCACTGGTATAAAGTGAGCCGTGATGCTCAGACAGGGCAGGAAAACACCCAGTTGCTGGTGCCGAAGAGCCGCAGAGGAGAATTAGCGGCCATGCTGGAGATGGGGGTAATAGAAGACTTCCACAGTGCCTGGTGTAGCCCCATTGTTCTTGTTGTCAAGAAGGATGGGTCTATACGGTTCTGCGTGGACTATCGCAGGGTGAATGATGTGTCACGGTTCGATGCTTACCCAATGCCCCGGTTCGACGATCTCCTGGACCGACTGGGCACTGCACGTTCCATTACGACCCTGAATTTAACCAAGGGCTACTGGCAGATTCCTCTGTCGCCAGAGTCCAAGGAAAAGACGGCGGCCTTCTCCACTCCATTTGGTTTATACCATTTTACCATACTTCCCTATGGGTTGTTCGGGGCCCCAGATACTTTTCAGCACCTCATGGACCAGGTGCTGCGTCCGCACGCTGCATATTCTGCTGCCTACTTGGGTGATGTGATCACCCGCTGCACATGCACCACCTTGGCGGAGCATGTGCAGCGGGTGGGCGCGGTGCTGGAGTCCCTGAGGCAGGCGGGGCTCACCGCCAACCCAGGGAAGTCTGCAGCTGGACGGAGGGAGGTACAGTATCTGGGGTACCACTTTGGCGGTGGGCAGGTGGCCCTCAGGTGGACAAGACTGTCGCTATTGCCTCCGGCCCGCGGCCCAAGACTAAAAAAGGGGTGAGGCAGTTTCTAGGGCTGGCAGGTTATTACAGACGATTCATCCCGAACTTTGCAGAGCTGACCAGCCCCTTGACTGACCTGACCCGGAAAGGTGCCTCAGATCCGGTCCAGTGGACGGAGCAGTGGCAGTAAGCTCTCTGTGGGTAACCAGTCCTACATACACCTAACTTTTATCTCCCTTTTACTCTGCAGACTGACGCATCGAACAGAGGGCCATTTTGTCCCAGCAGGTAGAGGGGTTTGACCGCACTGTGCTGGAAGCTGTCAGAGAGGGAGGCCAGGTACAGCACGGTGGAGAAGGAGTGCCTGGCCATCCAGTGGGCGGTTGACTCCCTGCGCTACTACCTCCTGGGACACTCATTCACCCGCTCCAATGGCTCCACCGCATGAAAGATACCAACGCCCGGATTACTCGGTGGTATCTGGCTTTGCAGCCTTTTAATTTCAAGGTGATCCATAGGCCGGGTATGCAGATGGTTGTGGCCGACTTCCTCTCCCGCTCGCGGGAAGGGGGTGGCTCAGGGAACAGGTGCCGGAAAGAGGCTTAATTGGCCTCAGCTGTAGGGGATCAGTGGTATTGTGTCTCACCTATATATTAGGTGCAATGGAGATGGAGCATGGGACCAGCACAGCAGAGATCCAAATAAAGTATCGTGCCAAACATTACACTAACTGTGCTCATTCCTTGGTGCTGGGGGAGGGAGGGTTCAAAGACCAGTCAAGCTGCTGCATTCTGGATGAACTGCAGAGGTCGGATGGCCTTAGCAGGTAGACCTGCCAGGAGGGAGTTACATTAATCTAGGCGGGAAATGACCGGAGCCTGGACCAGAACCTGTGCCGCCTTCTGAGTAAGAAGAGGACGTATTCTCCTGATGTTATGCAGCATGTACCTACAGGAGGGTGTTGTCGTAGTAATGTTGGAGCTGATTATCGAGTGTCACATCGAGGTTCCTCAGGGGCGGGGCTAACACAGAGTTGTTGAAGGTGATAGACAGGTCGTGGGTGGGAGAGCCTTTTCCTGGAAGGAGGAGAAGTTCAGTCTTGTCCGGGTTAATTTTCAGGTGGTGAGCGGACATCCACTGAGAGATGTCAGTCAGACATCCACTGAGAGATGTTAGTCAGACATCCACTGAGAGATGTCAGTCAGACATCCACTGAGAGATGTCGGTCAGACATCCACTAAGAGATGTCAGTCAGACATCCACTGAGAGATGTCAGTCAGACAGGCAGAGATTCGTGCTGCTACCCGTGTTTCAGATTGGGGAAACGAGAGGATCAGTTGGGTGTCGTCAGCATAGCTGTGGTAGGTGAAGCCATGAGAGAGAATGACAGAGCCGAGAGAGTTGGTGTACAGAGAGAAGAGAAGAGGACCAAGGACTGAACCCTGAGGGACCCCAGTAGTCAGAGGACAAGGCTCAGACACAGATCCTCTCCAGGTTACCCGGTATGTGCGGTCGTGAGGTAGGATGAGAAGAGTGAGAGCAGAGCCTGAGATACCAGGTCCTGGAGGGAGGACATGAGGATCTGGTGGTTCACTGTGTCAAATGCCGCAAAAAGGTATATTTTAACATGGACCATTAAAGCAGCACTATATGGCAGTCTTTCTCAATCAAGCTGCCATCTAATTAACTTATGTGTTATTGTCACTCTTTCTATGCAAACTGTGTTTTGTAATATACATTGTCACAGACTAATTGATAATTGTACATGCTTTCCTGTTTCCAGTGGTGGAATGTTTCTGAGTACATTTACTCACTACTGTATTTTACTTGATTCTTTTCTTCTATTTTCTGCTACTTTACACTTCTACTTCACTACAGAGAGAACAATAGTACTACATTTGTCTGACTTTACAGATCCCAAACTCCAAAATGATGAAATAATTCCAAGTTGGGCACCTTTTCTTTTCTTTTTGTGCTTATTAGGGGGCAGAAGGGCCAGCAAACACAACAATAGAGATAGTTTGTTTACAAAGTGACCAGATGTAACTTTGCCAATAGCTAATTCCACTAGTTAACAATTTGGTTTAAATTGAGGTAAAGCCTTTTAAATTCTGAATCACGTTATCTCTCTCTATTATTAAATATGAATAATTGTATTTCATTTCTTGATTATTTTACAGTGTGTATATGAGAAAGATTTAGACAAATAAAGAAGACAAAAATATTTGCAAATTTTTATTGATCGATGAGTTGAGACATATCGCGCTCATTTCCAGGTTCATACTAGTTTGTACTAGTTAATCTTTACATGCTTTAAAATAATAAAACATATGTTTTTATCATTTATTTGAACTCTACTGCATTCTGTCTGAATTAAACCTGCATTCACCCTCTGAAACATGCGTTGTAAATTGGGTCACACGCCAAAAGCTTGGTTCCATGTTCACTTCCTGTCAGCTGATGTTATTCACCTGGGCGTAAACTGGGGCACATTTAGAATATTAAAGTTTAAAAATGTGAAGTAGCCGCTAATTATTGTTCAGTTGTGATCCTGACGGCTCGTTTAAAGGCACAGTAACTGAAGTTATTGAGCATTTCAATACTTTTACACTATTTAAAAAAGAAATATGAAGATCTCCCTTTTTATAATATGGGACTTTGAAGCAAGAGTATCATAATTGAATTAAGTCTAGCCGTAAAAACCTTTTGACATCCGTTGATGCACCCTTTCAGTGTTGATTATGATAAAACTGCTTGCTGGTTAACTCTTTGCACCGGAACAGATTTGTCCTCATAAAGCTGCAGACATGTATAAAGATGAAAGTTCATAAGACACACAAACACTCAATATCAAATGGCAAACCCAATCAAAAAACGTGATTAACTCAGAATTGGTATTCTGTGTGCCGTCTTAGTTTTCAAATGTGGGCAAAGGTTGGTATTTGACCTTTGACACTTTGGCCTTGTACATGGCCACTGCACTGATCATGCCAACAGCTGCAAGAAGACATCCAGCGATGAAAACCAGGTTCAGATTCAGATGGAGCGCTGGAGGAAAGAGAAGCACAATTATACATTTGCTGTGGTCCAAAGTGGGGCTCAAACATTTGAAGTGTGCTGGTCGTAAATGAACCCTCTCTGTTTTCACACCTGAGCTTTCGTTGCTCTCCGCCGATCTCTTCAAGCGCAAAGGACCCTGGGAAACGAAGTGCCTTGAACTCTGAGCGACTACCTCCCTCCTTCTGCGGTGATGATTGGGCGTCCAAACGTTCGTCATTGTGGAGTTGATGCACCCCTGGGAGAACCTGGTGTTGGGGCTGCCTGCTTCACACATCAGGACCGTGCAGCTGATGTACACCTGAATGCAACAGAGCACGCTGGAGTTACATCAGCAGACGGACTCTTACAGAGCAGAGCTGTGGTCAGATCCAATGTGACACCCACAGTCAGGGGGGGTCTAGCGAGTCCTCAAGTCCATCCGTGTCAAGTGGTACAAGCTCTTTTTTTAAACTGGTCACCACTGAGTTTATTCTTTAGACATCTGATTCACAATGTGAAGCCACAGGTTGAAACAACCAATCAAATTCATAATAACCACATTCCTATTTGAAATTGAAGAATTACATTTGAAAACAAAAAAAGGAAATACAATTTATTTCTATAAAAGGTGAGATGGGAAACATAGAAAAGAAATGTGAAAGATTACATGTTTCTGTTGACAAATTAATAATCTTGAATTGCTCAACAAATCTTTCACTGAAAAAAGTACATTTTATTTGTTATTCTATTATTTCTGACATTATTTCGTTTAAGTATATTTAGTTTTGTATCAATAATTGATGGGACAAGTGTCTTCTGATTGGTTGTTACGCCCTGTGGTTTCAGTATGAAATGAGTTGCTTCACATTGTGTATTTGATGATTGATGAATATCCATCACCGAAACGTTGCAGAAATTCAACCTCTTTTCCACACGACTTTATATTCCTTTGCACCTGTCCACTACATCAAGTGCGCATTAATTATCACTTAGTAAAACCAGCCAGATAATAAAAGCACATTATGAAATGGACCTATTCATTGAAGCGTTTAGAGATTTAATTCAGAGTCTCCTGCTCAAGTCTTTACCTGATCATGCAAGCCGATGAACTTGAAGGCCTCCATGCTGAACCTGAACTGTCTCTGGTGGGCGGAGTCATGGGTCTGAACGGTCGAATCCACATTACACCTGGTCGGAGCAAAGCAAAACTAAAAGATGAGACACATTGCCTTTGTTTCTCTATGCCTTACAATGGATGCTGTTGAAGGGGCAGAGGTATTGTTCTATTGTAGTTATTTACATGAGGAGGAAATGTACTGTAGAGGTTATGCATAAGATGAAGGGAGTGAGGCATTGACTTCTCCATCCTGACATGGTCATATTACACTAAAGACCCTCTAGACTAAGAGGACATAATCACCTGCACAGTTAAACACAAGATAGAGAGACATTTCATTTACATCCATGAATCCACTGTCTACGAATCAATCAACTGTCATTCACACCGTTAGTTACAAACCTCTCACATAAAGACAATCACAACTCTTTACACATACTTTGTTATGTCCTCTAGCTCCACCAGGTGGTGTCGTCATGCCTACCCGTTCTCAATGATGGAGTAGGTTTGCTTGTAGTTTTTGTTGTCATATGGTGTAGCTCTGCAGGACTCCACAAACAGCACAGTGTTGTCGATGGAGGAGGTGGCCTCTATCTGCATGTAGATCCTGTTCCCTAATGTATACACCAGTGGGTATGAATTTGGATCCACCATGGTTTGGTACTGGTTGTTGGGATAGAACTCGAACTGGTAGGTGAACGTGCCGAAGCCCCGGTCCCACACTGTGACGTTCCTTCTGTGTGCTGTGAAGCCCAGCGTCACGTTTCCACGTTTGGGGTACTGGCAGTAGAACTGCACCTCCAGCAGGTGCTTCCTGGTGATCGTGTCGGCTACGTTGTCAAACGTGGTGATTTCATTTTTGAACCTGAGGTTATCATCGTCTTCCTGCAAAGGAAAAGGTTACGTCGTCAGTCCTCATACTGCTGGATAAAGGCAACACCAATAACCGAGAGAAGAGCACGGCCGGTACCAAAACCCTGCGTTACCTCGATCTCAGTGCCACAACCGCTGAGGGGGATGACAGCGAAGACGTGAGTCCTGTTGGACTGCAGCCTGCAGGCGATGTTGGTGGCGTCGTTGAGCCGCAAATGGTCCTCATGGAGTCCAGAGAATGAAGCTTTCTCAACCTCTACTGTCATTGTGGACTCGGTGCAGATCACATTGGAAATAACTAGAGGAAGAGGTGGTTGAAAATACACATTATACCAATGGTATTCCACTTATTTACAAGGGGCAGTAAGGCCAACCAGAAATTCAGCAAACACAGGGAAGAAGAAGACTTGGAGCTAGTAAACCATAATGTAAACAATTCAGGATATTAAATATTGATATCTATTATATATACACCACTACAGCTGTAGTTATACAAGAAAACATTAAAGTACACTCACTTTGCTTCTTCCGAACTTCTACAATAACACATCTCATCTCGGACTGATAGATGCCAGACCTGAGGAGCATTGATGAACACTGATTAAATTCAGTTTCAGGTAGGATGATATGATAGTTACAATTATTACTGGTGCTTTTGTCTCCTAGCTACAATTAAACTGATAAAGGTGAGTTTGTTAGGTAGGTCACTTTAACCAGTGTAAACAACGCTAACAGTGCTATAGAGATAACAGTGCAAACAATGCTAATAGTGCCAGCAGAGATAACAGCGCAAACAACGCTAACAGTGCTAGCAGAGATAAAAGCGCAAACAACCCTAACAGTGCTTGCAGAGATAACAGCGCCAAAAACGCTAACAGTGCTAGCAGAGATAACAGCGCAAACAACCCTAACAGTACTAGCAGAGATAACAGCGCAAACAACGCTAACAGTGCTAGCAGATATAACAGCGCAAACAATTCTAACAGTGCTAGCAGGGATAACAGCACAAACAACGCTAACAGTGCTAGCAGAGATTACAGCGCAAACAACCCTAACAGTACTAGCAGAGATAACAGCGCAAACAACTCTAACAGTGCTAGCAGAGATAACAGCGCAATCAACGCTAACAGTGCTAGCAGAGATAACAACGCAAACAACGCTAACAGTGCTAGCAGAGATAACAGCGCAAACAACTCTTACAGTGCTAGCAGAGATAACAACGCAAACAACGCTAACAGTGCTAGCAGGGATAAAAGCGCAAACAACTCTAACAGTGCTAGCAGAGATAATAGCGCAAACAACCCTAACAGTGCTAGCAGAGATAACAGCGCAAACAACCCTAATAGTGCTACCAGAGATAACAGCGCAAACAATTCTAACAGTGCTAGCAGAGATAACAGCGCAAACAACCCTAACAGTACTAGCAGAGATAACAGCGCAAACAACCCTAACAGTGCTAGCAGAGATAACAGCGCAAACAATTCTAACAGTGCTAGCAGAGATAATAGTGCAAACAACCCTAACAGTGCTAGCAGAGATAACAGCGCAAACAACCCTAACAGTGCTAGCAGAGATAACAGCGCAAACAACCCTAACAGTGCTAGCAGAGATAACAGCGCAAACAACCCTAACAGTGCTAGCAGAGATAACAGGGCAAACAACTCTAACAGTACTAGCAGAGATAACAGCGCAAACTGAGTGAAATCTATTTAAGAACACATGTTAAGTCATTTTAAGAACTAAGATTAAGTTTGAAAATGTCAATGCTATCAGGTATTGGGTTTTCTACCTTTTGATAGACATTCTTTCAGAAATATTGTGAATTATTAAAAAAATCTTTTTTATTGGTTTACAGCATTCTTATTTTTTCTTAATCTCTACCTTGTTGCAAAAGAGGAAAACACTAAACAGATAAATGTAACTTACTGTGAAGACGGGGTGCCGTGGTGATTATGATGTTGTGTGGTAGCGGCTGCAGCAGACCTGAAACAATGTGTTACAAAGTCAAATCATGACCCACACATACAAATGCTCTCATTAGGAACCCAAAGCTTACCCGGTCACCGATTCAACAGCAAAGCAAATCGGGAAGAAATCTCCCAGGTCATCTTCGAAAGGCGTCCACCTGATGACGAACTCACCATGTGTGTTCCTTTGCTTGGTGATATTCAGTGGGCCACTGATGATAATATCATGTATTCTGTGTGAAAACAAAACAAAGAAACCGGAGATTTATTGACTCCTTATTGCTGATATTATCTTATGCGCCTCAGGCCAACACTGATCATGTTGTTTCTCACTCACGTTGCGTATGACGCTTGTGCGTTGATTATGATCTCCACTTCTTTGTTGACCTCTGCTTGGATGCGGTCTCCATTTAAAGGTGTTGGGGACACAAACTTTGGCAAGTAGTGTCCTTCCTGACATGAGGGTGCAGGTGGGTCCACTGGAGTTAAAAATAGAAGATTCATTTACATTCAAAACAGCAGTAAGTAACTCATACTTAAAACTGTAACTTTGCTGCTGTTGGTGGATCAAAAAAGTGGCGCTAATTTTCATCAACGGCTAATTTTGACAGGCAATGGTTTCAGCAGCAACAGTGTTTAGTTTTTATGGATTGGCTCATTGAAAATGTTGTCACAGAATAAAAAGAACTCACCAAGAAAGGAGAATTGCAACGGTAGTTTACTGAGGGGAGGAGTGTTGGCATGTCGGTAGGAGCTGGTTGTTGTTGGGTATGGTGTGGTTGTTGGGTATGGTGTGGTTGTTGGGGCTGCTGTGGTTGTTGGGTATGGTGTGGTTGTTGGGTATGGTGTGGTTGTTGGGGCTGCTGTGGTTGTTGGGTATGGTGTGGTTGGTGGGTATGGTGTGGTTGTTGGAGCTGCTGTGGTTGTTGGAGCTGCTGTGGTTGTTGGGGCTGCTGTGGTTGTTGGAGCTGCTGTGGTTGTTGGGGCTGCTGTGGTTGTTGGGTATGGTGTGGTTGTTGGAGCTGCTGTGGTTGTTGGGGCTGCTGTGGTTGTTGGAGCTGCTGTGGTTGTTGGAGCTGCTGTGGTTGTTGGGGCTGCTGTGGTTGTTGGGTATGGTGTGGTTGTTGGGTATGGTGTGGTTGTTGGAGCTGCTGTGGTTGTTGGGGCTGCTGTGGTTGTTGGGTAAGGTGTGGTTGTTGGGTATGGTGTGGTTGTTGGAGCTGCTGTGGTTGTTGGGGCTGCTGTGGTTGTTGGGTAAGGTGTGGTTGTTGGGTATGGTGTGGTTGTTGGAGCTGCTGTGGTTGTTGGGGCTGCTGTGGTTGTTGGGTATGGTGTGGTTGTTGGGTATGGTGTGGTTGTTGGAGCTGCTGTGGTTGTTGGGGCTGCTGTGGTTGTTGGGTATGGTGTGGTTGTTGGGTATGGTGTGGTTGTTGGAGCTGCTGTGGTTGTTGGGGCTGCTGTGGTTGTTGGGTAAGGTGTGGTTGTTGGGTATGGTGTGGTTGTTGGAGCTGCTGTGGTTGTTGGGGCTGCTGTGGTTGTTGGAGCTGCTGTGGTTGTAGTATAATACCACCACCATGGGTATGGTGCGGTGGTTGTTTTTGCGGTGGTTGTTGTTGGGTATGGTGTGGTTTTAGTATAAGACCACCACCATGGGTATGGTGTGGTGGTTGTGTGTGGAGGTGTGGTTGTTGGGATGATGGTGCCCCAACTTGAGATACTTCTGGATTGTCTTTTATGCCTCACAACAAGTGGACTCTTTGTGGAATGGGATCCATCAGCGTAGGCCAGAGTGATGGGCCTTTGCGGGAAGTCTTCCACCATCAACTCAAATCCATAAACTCTGGGGTCGGCTGTAGAGCGTTGGTAGTGTAATGTGCAAGAGCCCTGACAATGTGAACATTTTAAGGTTAGGTGAGGCAAAGCATCAGTGAGGTATTACAATGTATTAGGAAATATATTTTTCAACTAACCTGATCCAAGGCAAAGCCTAAAGGTTGGTTACACGACTGACACTCTAGATTTGGGATATTTCCATATCTGCATCGAACTTTGTCGCCGTCAGGATCAAAGGACATCAGCTTGTATGTCCTTGGGCAGTTCTGGGGAACTCTTGAGTAGACACATAAACAGGAGTTAGTAATCTAATATGCAAAGAATCCTTTACACAAAAGAATCAAATCAGCAGACACAAACATGCACAATGCAAGAAGTAATATAAAACCAGGGACATGCTGGTAGAGGTGTAGTAACATACGGAAAACAAATGTAAGAATCATAATCATAATTTAAATACCTCAATACAATGTAAAATCAAAATGTGATGCTCACTGCAGGGAACTTACCTTAGCAAAGGTAGAATGGCAATTTCTGGCGATCTGTTTGGTTTTCCAGTGTCAGATCTTGATCCCAAATCCAGTGAAGAATGTAGTCTCCAATTAGCGTTCCCGTTACGCTTTGGGATCCAACAGCAGCTTGCAGCCCTGGTATGAGCATCAATCAAAAGATACTCTTGAAATACTGCAGCGAACACTGGCTACTTTTTATGACAAGCACAGCAAATCCAACATTTGACTCATACACATGGAGTGCAGCAGCATTGGTTTGATTTCAGAGAAGAAGAAAAGCTCACCTCATTTGAACAGGTTTGTCACTCGCGAGGTATCTTGTGCTGACGGTTTCGGTTTCACACCATTGCCGGTTGTATCGTGGTGCATTGGTGCTGTTGTCAATCACACCTTTCTGACTTCTGCGGACATATCCACAGTTGCTTTGGTAACAATTCCAATTGAGGGAGTATTGACACCCATCAAAGGTGTCCCTGTTGCGAATGTCCACCTGTGGAAAAAGATTATACAGTTAGAGACGGTTACTCTACTGAAGGATATTCTTATGAATTACATGTATGTGTATTTATCAGTTATTTTACTCTTTCATGAGCTATTTTAATAAGGCTGTTTATCTGTAATGATAATTTGATCAACAACCACAATAAATGGTCAAACCACTATTTTAGATTAAAACAAACAAAAGTGCATACGTTTTTATTAAAAATAATAAAAAACAATAATATTGAAATATGTCCTTGGATCTTAAATTGAGTAAAGAAAACGTGAACGGAAACCATAATGACAACAATAAGAAGGGTTTGTTCATGTTTATATTAAGTAAATGATGGTTCTCATCAAGCTTTTATGCTTTTTAGTTCTGTTTAATGAAATAATAATTAGTCAAAGCAAGGCTAAAGGGCATCTGTTTCAGCTCCCGGGTAATTACACAACATTCTTCTTTTTACCTGAACAAGTTATAGATCAAATATTAATCAATGAACAGTACTCGGTTTTACAATGTTAAATAATTTTGGGTGTTTACATAAACCTAGTGGGCCTTAATTATGAGTGAAAATGTAAAACACAAGAGCTTAAATATATTTAGTTTAAATATAAACTAAATGTAAATATTATTTTCCATCCAACATCAGAGGGAATTTTACTGTTTCAGAAAGGTTATTGATAAAGTAATAATAAGTAATAATGCTACATTGTAAATATTTTTGACATATAATATTTTCAAACCCATGGTGTATATCATATATCTCTCACCCGGAATGTTCCGTCTTGGTTCTTTCCTTTGTAGGTGTAGGTCGTGGATCCCCCAAAGTAATGAGATGCAGCCGCCAGTGAGACCAGGAGCAGCTGAAGCAGGAGCACTGATGTGGAAGCCATGACGCCCTCAAGTCACCTGTCTGGAGGTTCTCTGCCACTCACATCCACCTGCAGCATCAATATATATACCCTCCGATAGGCCGGCCAGGTGATGCCAGTCCTTTCATGGGATGCACATTATGTGCCGGAATAGGCTGCGAGACTGGTTTCACAACATCTTCTATTGTCAGCACCTGTGACAGTGCCAAGGATTTACACTTCAAGACGATCTAATGGTATTCAGCAACAACAATTCAATAAGACAACTTCCTCTTCCCGTAACCACCTGAATTTCTACATCTCGTCACAGTGGAATGATGTTGTGCATTAAAAGTGTTTGGCTTCTGTCCAACTCTCAGCATCATCACGTACATCAAAGCAGCAGCTGGTACTGAAGGCCTCTGTGTTAAAGAGACAATGAATTAAACACATATTGTCCTCTTACCTGTGTGCTATTGACTAATCTACATTGTTTTGGGGTGAGTTGCCCAGTGTTGTAGAAATTGTCCGTAGAGATGTCTGCCTCCGCTCCAATATCACGAAACAACATGGTAGTCGGCTCGTGGTGCTCAAAAAAAGAACATACTTGAAAAGCTTCTTCTATAAAACTGCTCACAATAACTATGTTGGGTTATCTTGAGTAACCGGGTCATGATTCTAAAAAGATGCTGTTGAGTTTTCCAAATGTGAAGTTCATATGTGTCATCTATTCCCATTATTTTGAAAAGAAGGTCGACATCTCTACGGCCGATACCAAAGAAAGGTTTCGTGTAACACATCAGTGTTAAACACACACTGCCAGTAAGATGTTTATCAAGTTAAATCTATAAGGAAGTACACATTCCAATGATTCTGGGCTTATCGGTAATCAAGTGTTTTTTAGCGTGCATTGAAAGCTGAAAAAAGAAACATGTGATTGTCTGGATATCAGTCAGGTGAGGTCGATCATCCAGTTCCCAGAACAAGACTGCTTTCACTTTCTGGTCCACGGACTTTATTACTCTATGGGTATTGGTATAGTTATTAATATAATATGTTGTAATTATTATGTAATAATACTGATAATAATGGAAAGATAAAAAGATTCTTACTTTCTCTGAAGCATAACTCGGCCTACAGTTATCAATCATTTTAGTGTGTACGTTTTGATGCCACACATGATAACAGTTGAGGTCACATGGTCAGGACTCAGCATTTACTGGCAGTACTTCTATGTGTTGCTGACTGTCCCCTCTGACAGATGTGATCGTATTGCTGCTCTTTCAGTTAATCTCCTATCTCATCGACACACTTGGTTTCTGCTTCTGTGGAACCCCGTTTTGGCTTTGCTGTGCTCCCTGAAGACGTTCTCACCTTCGAGATTGCACAGAGCAAATGTTTTATTTGTTCCATTAAACAACTGTGTGATCAGCATCAATGTGCGTTTACAAAATGAGTCCAGATATGTGTGAGCCATCAAGTTTCATCAGTATTAGTGGCTGCAATGAGCCTGATTTCCACTACAAATCTTTTTAAAACGGAGTTGCTTGATACGGCGACTCTCAATTCATGCTCAATGTTGAGCTTAGATCTGTATTTTGTTTTGAAGGGCAACAGCAAAAAGCCGATCTTACAGCGGAATGACGACTCGCCAAGAATCTTGCCCGTTGCGAATGTGCAAGCGTAACCTGTTAATGGTGTAACGTACAAATTTACATGACAGTACAGGCATTTCACCATGAATTTATTAATGACATCCATTCAACTAAGCGACTGAGCTCTCGGCAAGCAAGGTGGGCTCTTTTTTTTTAATCGTTTTGAGTTTTTGCTCTCCTACAGACCAGGCTCCAAGAACATCAAAGCTGACGCCTCGTCCCGTCAGTTCCAGCAAGAGAGCTCTCCTCCCCATCCTGAAGGTGTCCTCCCTCCTAAGTGCGTTGTTGGTGCTGTAACCTGGGAGGTGGAGGACAGGGTAAAGCGCTCCCAATGCCGAACATCCTGCTCCCAGTGCTTGTCCTGTTGACCGGTTGTTTGTTCCTGCCTATCTCCGTCCGCAGGTTCTCCAGTGGGGTCACTAGTCCCACCTGGGATGCCCGACGCACTGCTCAGGCAATGTTTTTGCTGGTCCTCCATGGAGGAGGACACCAAAGGAGTTCATCAGTGCTTCTCTGGTCTGCTTCCAGCAGAAGAGCACTCGCCAACCTCCCCCAGACTACTTCGTCGTCTGCCCATTCCTAGTCCCTGGTCCCACATCGCCTTGGATTTTGTAATCGGCCTACCTCCTTCTCATGGTGATTGATCGGTTTTCTGCTCTGCTCATCCCACTACCCAAATGACCTACCGCCAAAGAGACTGCTAAAGTGTTGTTGAAAAATGTTTTTCCGCTGCCTGAGTTGCCCATTGACGTGGTCTCTGACTGGGGACCACAATTCACCTCTCGCTTCTGGTCCGAGTTTTACTTCTGGTCCGAGTTTTGTCCATCGGATGAATCAGGAGATGGCTCCTGATTCATCCGATGTCTCTCCTCTCGCAACCCCTCCTCCTTGTCGGAGCAGCTCTTGTGGGTCGAGTACGCCCACAATACCCTTCCCAGCTCAGCCTCCGGGTTCTCTCTGTTCCAGTGTGCCCGGGGATATCAGCCACCAGGCAGGATGCATGAGAGGAGCCTTCCAGGAAGGGTTTTAACGGCCGTATTTTTTGCTTACATTAGATATTTACCTGGCTAACAGCCATAATATTTTTTACCAAAGGTCTCAAACAAAGTAAAAAAAAGGATGTACATAAAATGGAGTCAATAGAGTCAATAGAGTCAGGATCATGTCCTGACTCTATTGACTCCATCACTTGTTTTATGTACAGTTACAGTAACAGGTTACAAACATGTGTTATTCTGTACTACAAATCAGGTGGAGAGGGTTGTGGCGGACCTCAAACCTTCAATGACAATGTAAACAGTCTCTGACAACGCCCAGAAACAATGGTTCCATTGTTTCTTTTTCAGTCACTCCATTATTTGTCTGCACGCCAAAACCAAAATAGCTTTACAATAAAACCGGTGATGTCGTTTTGTTAATTGGTCGAGGTCCCAGATACTGTCACTGGAATTCCAGACTCTCCCTTCTGGTGGCACAAACCGATATGCAATGCGATACCAGAATCAAAAATTACAAATTTGCCTCAGGGCTTTAAGAGATATGACATCCCTGTCCCAGGACCTATTAATACATGGTTATGGTTATACGCTGCGTTGCATGTCGCAGATGAAAGTATTGGATAATTACAAAGGTTTTGATCGCTCAGGAATAGGATAAGTTTTAAATATTAAAAGGCTTAGTTTAAATGTTAAAAGTAAATTTAAGTGTTCATGAAAGTTTTGCATTAAATGTGGATATTAATTTAAGCATTATAGGCAAAATATAAGTTAAAAGTACTCTATGTTATTTTGTATTGAGGTGTGTTGCAGATCATTTGGACTCTTTGGATGGTTTCATTTGACCGTGTCACAACGTCACATTTTGTTTATTGCCAGTTAAATAGTGGGTGACTGTGGGTCAGTGGAGAGCAGGGTCGTCCTTCAATTAGAGGATCGGCGGTTCGATCCCCGGCTCTGCCAGTCCATGTTGGAACGTTGCTCTTCCCATCAGTGTATGAACGTGTTTATGAACGTGTCTCAAAAGTCACATTCTCTTGTCAGGAGTGGAACTTTTAGCGAGCTCAGCTGAACGGAATGTCGTCTAAATGATACAAAGGGTTTTATGAAAGTGCCAATTAGGGCCTTTCCTATTACTTCCTTGTACTTTTCCCATCAGGCCACACACACAGAGACGTTTTGTTCTTTGAGTGATTGTTTGTTTCTTAACATATATTTTAAGTGGCACACCCAATGAGCCACTGAGACTAGGCTAGAAAAATGTGCCAATATGTACATGCAAGCTGCTTCCTGTAAACGTCTGCTGAAGATGAACTGCAGCCACGGCTGAGAGGAACTCACTGCACCTTTAATACATTTACTGTGCTGAAGCACATCTTCAACTACTGAAGCTTTATTTGAAGCAGTTCAGTTGTATGCCACTATATACATCTACTCCACTACATGTTAAAGGTGAATAGTGTTCTTTTTATTTGCTGTGCTACAAATGTAACTATCCAGAAGTATGTTTAAAATGTGCTATGAGACATAACTATAACTCTGAAACACTTTCAGATTCGTCTTCCCGTAAGTGTCAGTGGCCTTCAGACATTCTTGCTTGACACATTCTTGCCACATGATACTTGCTCAAGTATAAACAATAAGAGAGAAGAGATTAGCACAAAAGCGACAACTGTATCAAGATTGCGATAAAGAAAATACATATGAAAGATTTCTATCAGCTGCACCAGTGGGTGAGGTCCATAATCCCACTGCGGTAAAGTTATGATATCAGCCGCCATCAGCAGGCTGAAATAACTTAATAACCGGCTCACCAAACGGTCATTCAGAGCGCTTTAACAACGCCATCACACATACGTTCATATGCTTCCTGTTGAACTATTTTGAAGTTACAGGGATCAACTGTGGCCTTTGAACTGTATCGACCCCGAGTCACATGCCACTCAGAATGTCGCTTCACTAGCGAGGGTCACGCAGAGGACCAGGGACACAATGGGAGCATATATAGGGGGAAGCACAGGTGTAGGGCGTAACTACTCAAGGAGACAGAGGAGTGGCAGGTGGAGGGAATGAGTGATTAGCAGAGACACTAAACTAACAGGGTCTTACAGAAAGATGATTTATCTCCAAGGCTTGAACCTGCTTGCACCGGGGCAACGACGATCCCCCGAAATAGTGCAGAGGAAGAGAGACGAAGAGAGAATGAAGGAAGAAAATAAGGTGGATGGAGGGAGGGGGGAGGGGTTGAGGAGTGGTCCTACTCCTGAAACCCTGCAAGGTAGCTTCAAAACAATATCCAATGGTTCCATTGTTTCTTTTTCAGTCACTCCGTCATTTGTCTGCACAACCAAAACAAAACAGCTTTCCAATAAAACCGGTCAGACCTCTGGTCCCACAAACCGAAGATGTTACATGGAAATATGATACACAATAACACAACAAGATGTTACATGGAAACATGATACACAATAACACAACAAGATGTTATATTGAAACATGATACACAATAACACAACATAACAAGATGTTACATGTAAACATGACACACAATAACACAACATAACAAGATGTTACATGGAAACATGATACACAATAACACAACATAACAAGATGTTACATGGAAACATGATACACAATAACACAACATAACAAGATGTTACATGGAAACATGATACACAATAACACAACATAACAAGATGTTATATGGAAACATGATACACAATAACACAACATAACAAGATGTTACATGGAAACATGATACACAATAACACAACATAACAAGATGTTATATGGAAACATGATACACAATAACACAACATAACAAGATGTTACATGGAAACATGATACACAATAACACAACATAACATGATACACAATAACACAACATAACATGATACACAATAACACAACATAACATTATACACAATAACACAACATAACATAATGTTATATGGAAACATGATACACAATAACACAACATAACATGATACACAATAACACAACATAACAATATGTTATATGGAAACATGATACACAATAACACAACATAACAAGATACACAATAACACAACATAACATAATACACAATAACACAACATAACATAATGTTATATGGAAACATGATACACAATAACACAACATAACATTATACACAATAACACAACATAACTTGATACACAATAACACAACATAACATTATACACAATAACACAACATAACATGATACACAATAACACAACATAACAATATGTTATATGGAAACATGATACACAATAACACAACATAACAAGATACACAATAACACAACATAACATAATACACAATAACACAACATAACAAGATACACAATAACACAACATAACATAATACACAATAACACAACATAACAAGATACACAATAACACAACATAACATAATACACAATAACACAACATAACATAATACACAATAACACAACATAACATAATACACAATAACACAACATAACATAATACACAATAACACAACATAACATAATACACAATAACACAACATAACATGATACACAATAACACAACATAACAAGATACACAATAACACAACATAACATAATACACAATAACACAACATAACATAATACACAATAACACAACATAACATAATACACAATAACACAACATAACATGATACACAATAACACAACATAACAAGATACACAATAACACAACATAACATAATACACAATAACACAACATAACATAATACACAATAACACAACATAACATAATACACAATAACACAACATAACAATATGTTATATGGAAACATGATACACAATAACACAACATAACATTATACACAATAACACAACATAACTTGATACACAATAACACAACATAACATAATGTTATATGGAAACATGATACACAATAACACAACATAACAAGATGTTATATGGAAACATGATACACAATAACACAACAAGATGTTATATGGAAACATGATACACAATAACACAACATAACAAGATGATACATGGAAACATGACACACAATAACACAACATAACATAATGTTACATGGAAACATGACACACAATAACACAACATAACAAGATGTTACATGGAAACATGATACACAATAACACAACATAACAAGATGTTATATGGAAACATGATACACAATAACACAACAAGATGTTATATGGAAACATGATACACAATAACACAACATAACAAGATGTTACATGGAAACATGACACACAATAACACAACATAACATAATGTTACATGGAAACATGACACACAATAACACAACATAACAAGATGTTACATGGAAACATGATACACAATAACACAACATAACAAGATGTTATATGGAAACATGATACACAATAACACAACAAGATGTTATATGGAAACATGATACACAATAACACAACATAACAAGATGTTACATGGAAACATGACACACAATAACACAACATAACATAATGTTACATGGAAACATGACACACAATAACACAACATAACAAGATGTTACATGGAAACATGATACACAATAACACAACATAACAAGATGTTACATGGAAACATGACACACAATAACACAACATAACATAATGTTACATGGAAACATGACACACAATAACACAACAAAACAAGATGTTATATGGAAACATGATACACAATAACACAACATAACAAGATGTTACATGGAAACATGACACACAATAACACAACATAACAAGATGTTACATGGAAACATGACACACAATAACACAACATAACAAGATGTTACATGGAAACATGATACACAATAACACAACATAACATGATACACAATAACACAACATAACATGATACACAATAACACAACATAACATTATACACAATAACACAACATAACATAATGTTATATGGAAACATGATACACAATAACACAACATAACATGATACACAATAACACAACATAACAATATGTTATATGGAAACATGATACACAATAACACAACATAACAAGATACACAATAACACAACATAACATAATACACAATAACACAACATAACATAATGTTATATGGAAACATGATACACAATAACACAACATAACATTATACACAATAACACAACATAACTTGATACACAATAACACAACATAACATAATGTTATATGGAAACATGATACACAATAACACAACATAACAAGATACACAATAACACAACATAACTTGATACACAATAACACAACATAACATAATACACAATAACACAACATAACATAATACACAATAACACAACATAACATAATACACAATAACACAACATAACATAATACACAATAACACAACATAACATAATACACAATAACACAACATAACATGATACACAATAACACAACATAACATAATACACAATAACACAACATAACATAATACACAATAACACAACATAATATGTTATATGGAAACATGATACACAATAACACAACATAACATAATACACAATAACACAACATAACATGATGTTATATGGAAACATAATACACAATAACACAACATAACAAGATGTTATATGGAAACATAATACACAATAACACAACATAACATGATGTTATATGGAAACATAATACACAATAACACAACATAACATGATGTTATATGGAAACATAATACACAATAACACAACATAACAAGATGTTATATTGAAACATAATACACAATAACACAACATAACAAGATGTTATATTGAAACATGATACACAATAACACAACATAACATGATACACAATAACACTACATTACATGTCATTTAGCTGACGCTTTTATCCAAAGCGACTTACAATAAGTGCATTAAACATGATACATAATAACACAACATAGTAAGTTGTTATGTTATTACAGAGAGGAATCACAGGTCAGGACGAGCGTCTAGATCGCTCGGAGAAGCTTCTCAGCCAAATGGAAGATCTACTGAGACTCAGTTATATAGCCACTTCGTCGTGCCCAGATCCTGAGATCCATAACGTCACTCAGGAACCCCCAATCTAAACACTTACTTTTCAGACACAGGAATGTGTACCATATATCAAGATTATGAAGTAACAGACGAGGTCACACAAAGGCCTCTTAACAGGGACAGACCCCTCTCCAACAGGTCAAAAGGGCAACTATGTGGAACGGTATCTTATAAGCTGATCTTCTAAGGAAGCGGAGAATACACCACATATTTTCCCCCTTCGAGACTAAACAAAGTCTCGACCAAAAAGCAAAAGAAGAAAACATATCTGTGTATAATTATGACAAAAATAGCAACCCGTCCTACCGCATAATTTTAACAATAAAGCAATTGTATGAAGTATAAAAAGTGAGAGTGAAAAACCTGTTAGGCAGCTATCTTTCTTGAAATGTAATATTACTATTGAGTAATGTCCATTAAACAATGTATACAGGAAAATTCTCTCACGGCTCCTCTGCCAAGGCAACCTTTCATAGTACTCCATACTCCTGAAATGCGGAATTTTAGCAAATTGTGTAAGGAAATTACTTAAGCAAATACATATGGAACTCTCAGCAAATCAAAACAAAATAATGTCCAGGCTGGTCAACCCATCGAACCTCCAAGTGGACCTTTTCCTGCCTACGCCCACTTTCCCTGAACATCGAGCAAAGAAAACATCCGAGGTCCCATCTATATTTACCCAACAAAAACATCATTTCCCAAACAATTGGCACATAAAGAAGAAAATTCATTTTTAATACTACTAATGTAACGTATAGGATAAGACATAAGAATGTATAACACTGCAGTTTCTCAGCAGCCTTGACTCTCAGTTGTAGCATCGACGACGTCTTGAATCTGGATGTTGTGTCATCAGTCCTTGTTCAGAGTCCTTCAGATCATTCTTATTGTTCATGTTTGATGTGTCTTGAATCCATTCAACGCATCGGAGTCCCATAATAATTCACCACCCGCACAGTGGTCTGGCCCCAATATGTTCTAGAATGAAAGAAAAGAAAACCAGTATCTTTTGCATACAGAACAGATACAAATTAAAACATCAAATACAGATTAACACTTCTATAAGTACATGTGAAATTATAAATCACATTGTCCATTTCTCCCCCCCCCCCCATTCGAGACCACACAGTGTCTCGAAAGAGTGAAACAAAATCAAAACTACAGACTAACCAAGTAATAACAGAGGTATGTGTTAGGATTAAAATACCATCACACATTCAAAATGGATATTCCTCCACCAGTTCGATCCTAATCCTTTCGTCTTCATCAACGTCGGCATCATCCCCATGTAATAATGGCATCTGAGTTTGATCGCCTGGCATCACAACTCCAACCCATCTCATTATCATAGCCTGTGCAAAGGTCAACAATAGCGTACAAAAACAAAACATCACACACAATGACAGAACGAGTACTGCCACAACCTGTACTAATACTGCTCCTAATGGCCCTAATTTATCCTGCAACCAAGCATTTGCAGAGCATCCAGCGTTTTCCGACGGGCAAAATGCATCTCTTATAAGCTTCAATGCATCTACGACACTAGTCATATTATCAGAATTATCAGGAATCAAAGTGTAGCAAGCCTCCCCAGTTAAGTTCAAAGTCACACAAAGGCCACCTTGTTTGGCCAAAATATAGTCAAGAGCCATGTCATGTTTTAGCAACGTCAGCCTGTGGCTTCTCTGAGTGTTTGACAAATATTCAAACCCTCTTATGGTTTCGTTCGCAAAACCCTGTAAAGTGTAGGTAATGTTATCGATGTGATCTGCCAAGAATGTCCCCCCATACCATGGAAATAATCCTAATCCCCACTTCTCTGCTATACTCACTCTCCAATGGTATGATTCCAAATTGTTAAACTGTGCCATCTCCCGTTTCTTCCTACTTCTTGGAGCGTCATTAGATTGGACCCCATCTGGCCTTTTTCCCTTTTGGATAGTAAGGACCTCATATGGAAGTTTCAATGTTGCCATATAACAGCATCCTGTCCACCCATATGGTAGAAATATGTATGCCTTATCATCACAAACCCACCAAATATCCTTGAAATTCCCTATAGTCACATTCCCAGGCATCTTTGATCCTTCACCCTTAAAGTTTTACCCTTTTTGTTGTGTGGTACATCAAAAGTTACTTCATATGAATCATTACTAGACCAATGTTCATGTTTACCCAAGTCCATCATATATTTATCACAATCCGATATCCCCATAAACATTCCCGGCCCATCATAAGTGGTATTCGAACAAAAACAGCTATCAGCTCGAACTGATGTCACTTCCATTATTTCCGGGACCGCCGTTCTGATATTTTCATGCTGATCGAGTACATTTACATATGATAATCCTTCCAACCAAGAACAAGTAAATCTAAACAGATGTATTGACCAAGCCATTATTACATCTTTTGCTGACTGCTGCTGATACAACAGCCATGATAGTGCATAACTTTGACAAATAGCGGTTAGTGGTTCTGGTGTAGTCTCTAAAATTGAAGGCCATGAGTTTGGCGTTAGGACTTTTACTAGACATGGACCATTCAAATTCACAACCGATCTTACGGAATGAGTTAATTGCTGGAACCATAAGTTCCTACTTGCCCAAGGGTCTGCAATCTGTAACACTGACGGATCAAACCCGAACGCCCTCCATTTAGTTTCTCTCTTTTGTAATGCATGGTATTGACCAGTCATGTATTCTGGTGTCTAATCAGAGTCAGAAAAGTTATTATCTACGTCTGAAACTACAATAAGTTCTACATAGTTCTCTTCTATCATCTGTTCTCTAACTTCAACAATCTCATTATTACTGTTCACACTAGGCTCTATTTTGAACATTAGCTTCTGGGTTACATTAATCACATCCTTAACTGTCGAAGACGTCACGTTGGATGTCTGTGTTACATTTACAAATGTCGTAGAAGCCAAAGATGTCGTCACTGTTGTAGCCTTCATTCCCTTCAAAGTCATAGCTAGAGTAGTAGTCTGAGTTGTTGTATGAACATTCTCAGTTCTTTCTGGCACTAAAGTACCAGACTTCATATGTGTACTGTTCACCCTTGACGTGGTTACTGTGGTATATTGTTCCTGAACCCCTTTAGTAACTGTGAAAACTCCAATAGGACTCAAATCTTTTATCATGAGTGTCACTCTACGAGTTATATGACCTTCGATCCAATAATTTTGATATGGAACAAATTTAAACTCCGGTTCTAAATAAGTACCCGTGTATTCCCCTTGGTCTTCCCATGTCACGTTACGTAGGACAAGTGAACAATCCCCTCTAGTTTTCAACCACTTCACATCATTATACAAAATATACTTCCTTTGTTTACGAGACACAATGCCATCTCCAGGTTTTGTCAACAACAAATCTTCACCACGACTATTTTCCCACTTAGGAGGACTGTTACTACCAACATGTGGATTGTAAAATGAACAACTCTAAAACCCACTCTCGACCCATCTGAAGTCAACAGCTACAAACCTGACACTCTCTTCACCTTCCTTTCCAAAACTCTAGAGCGAGCTATCTTTAACCAAGTCTCCTCCTATCTCCACAGTACCAACTTTCTTGACCTTCATCAGTCTATATTCAAGACTATCCTCCTTGCTGTCTCTGAGCAGCTTCACACTGCTAGAGCAGCCTCTCTCTCATCTGTCCTTATCCTTCTAGACCTTTCTGCTGCCTTTGACATAATCAATCTGTTCCAGCAAACATGGTGCCCAAAATCATACTCCTTTGTAATCTTTCTCTTAACTTCCTCTCTTGCAACGTGAGCTAACCCATGCTCCTCCTGAATCATTAGAACATTCGTCTGGACGCTGTTGAAAATTTAGATTAAACCTTCCCACTCAACTCTAAGTTTCCCTGCGTTATTATTTGACCCAAATAAGCTACCTTCTCCTGACCATACTGCAGCATTTTCAGAGAGGCCTTGTGCCCCTTTTCTGCCAGTATTTGTAACCATTTAATTGAGTCCTTCTGACATGTCTCCTCATCTGGTGAACAAATGACAATGTCATCCACATCTTGAATTACAGTACTTTTTAATATCTGATCACAGGGTTTCACAGGGTTCATGTGTGAGTAAAATGAATTGGTGTCTGCCAACAGTTTTTCTGTTTGTTCTGCATTCCGTCCCATTTCTTCTACGTCTTTAACTCTCTTGTCGTTTGTAGCTTTGATCAGTTTCTGTCCCTCATTTTCAAACAACTGGAGAATGCCAAGCTCCACTTGCCTCTTTTCTTTGCATTTTCCCCATTCTTTCCCTTCTTTTGCTCTGCCTTGTATGTGGATACAAGTACCTGCATTATTTTTCTTACATCTGGGTTAAGAGTCCCCTCCACTGGCCATGGTCGGTCAATTTCAGGCCAACGTTTATGCCATTTTTCCGATATCTTTGCAATGTTTGCGATGCCTCCAATTAAAGGATTATTCTTCTGTACTACATCAACAGGAGTAATTACTTTTGGGTTTTTAGTGTCCTTTTTCCCCATTATAACGGCTTCCTTATGTTCCGTTATTTGTATATTAAGAAGTACGATTAAAACTACTTGAAGCTACTCTGATTATTTCTCCCTCGTTTTTATTATTCTTTATTTTATTTATTTATTTAATTAAACAATTAACCCATCAACCAATTAGTCAATCAATCAAATTAATCAATTCATTCAGTCATTCATGTATTTAAAGCCACAAATTCACCCTAGTCAAAAATGGAATTGATTTGTCAACGCCGAACGGATCAAGAGCTCGTTTACAATATTTGACAAAAAGATCACGTGCTCCCACAAGTGCCTGACTGTCACCAAATGTTGTCTTAATCACTGTAAGACAATCGCCTAATTTATCACCCAATATCCAGCTCAAATCGTCAAACCGTCCCGATATTGAATCTCCAACACAGCACAGATCAGACCAAAACACGCACAAACAACAAAACTGACATCCGCAATTGTCAGCAGAGTTTAGACCAAACAATCATATGCCATTAATGAATTAAATGCATTAACTGGTCATTCAGTTGCCAAGCCCTGTATTCATTTATCCACTTTTTCTTTTAACTAACTACAGCATGTAGTTTTTCATATGTATGTAACCCGATCAATATTTGTATAAGCTTACAAATGAAAGCAGATTCAAATGTGTCCCATCAATAAGGGAAAAGAAACAGGCAATTATTCAGTCTCTTATGAACCCATTAGGTTCCCAAACAGCATCATAAACTTATTCCCAAATGAAATCCCTACCTAAACTTTGTAGAATTTAATGAAAACCAAAAAAAACAAATAGTTTAAGCGACAAAAGAATTTTGTGTCTCACGTCCCACTGAAAATCTCCCCCCCCTTTGAGGAAGCATTTCCACACACACAGCTTCACATGAACAGAGACAGTTGGGGGAGGGGTCTTACTTCTCCAATTGGAGACTCATAGTTTCATCATTACGTCCCTTTATAAAAGAAAGAAAATAGGGCTCATATTATATTAGTCTTCTTTAGAAGCTCATTGTGTATTTAGTAACTTATTTTATGTTACGTCCTCTCTCTAAGGAAGCTCATTTGCATATTGAATAACTCATTTATTATCTTAAGTCTTCTCACCAGAAGCTCATTATATATATTTAATACATTAAACAAAATATATGTCCTTACAAGTTACCAAAACCTCCGTTCTCACATACGACCCCCACTCAATAGCATTTCCTTCTCCTGCAGTTTCTCACACACAGCTGATCGCGCTTCACACACACAGCGCACACACACACAGCGCACACACAGACAGACAGCTCTACTTTTGCTCCCAAAACAAAGACAACTCATTTATGCCACTCATCCATATAGCATGCTTTTTGCCGCTCCCTTTAATTCCTTTCTTATTCTCATAAAATGTATGCTACCTCTGAGATGTGATTAGTCGATGAGAGGCTGCATCAGACACTGTTCGTCAACAAATGTCAGAGTGGGAACAGTCAATCAACCTTTTATTCTACAATCTCCAGTTATTAAACTGACCATACGGTGTTGTTCCAGGTTTTCCGGCCCATGTTTATTTATCCAGATTCTGCGGCTCAGTCATATGATCCTTTCCTTTAATCTTATCTCTCTCTCTTTTTCCTCTGTCCCTTATTACTGTTTTACATTTATTTATTCAAATTACCTGGATCCAGGTTTACCCCAATTTTGTCTTTCTAACTTAATTCCTGACTATGCCAAGCCAACCATTACGCAACCATGTCTTACCGTTAAGGAGTTGAAGGCCCAATCTCCATTAATCTTGCACGATACTATTTAGCACACCTTATCGTTACAATAAAGCTATTCTAAACTATTCCTTGTATTTCTCATACTTCCTTTCTTTACTTTTTATCTCTATAATACTCCCCCTTTTTGCGTATTTTTACGCAAATAAAATCAAATTTAGCACGGAGCTTCAATTCAAACACATCACTTCAACAAGACATTTCCATTTAACAAGAAAATAGGTTCTTTTCTACGGTGTGACCATACAATCAACACATACAGCTCGATAAATGAACCAGCATTCAATCGAGTGAGAAATGCTCACCGTGTGTCGTCGTAGTAGGTCACAGCACGTCCGAGTTCGTGACGCCAAGTTTGTCGTATCTTTCAAGCGGCAGTGATGTTGAAGAATGATGATGAAGGAATCTCCGCGGACACTGTTCTTTCTGGTATAATGGAGTTTATTACAGAGAGGAATCACAGGTCCTAACGAGCGACTAGTCAGCCCGGAGACTTCGCAGTCAAATGAAGAGTCTACTGAGACTGCACCGGAGATCCATAACGTCATTCAGGAACCCCCAATCTAAACACTTATCTTCCAGACACAGGAAGAAGTATCCTATCAGGATTTGGACATAACAGATGTGGTCGCACAAAGGCCTCTAACACATAACCTCCGGGCACAGGAACAGACCCCCACTCCAACAGGTCAAAAGGGCATTGTTTTGAGGGGCCACTGACCAAAAGCACATGTGAATCGGTATGTTGGAAATCGATCTTTTAAAGGAAGCGGAGAATATACCACAGTGGCTCATAAGTGTACCTGGTACCAGAACACCTTAGGCCGGAGATCAATGATCGACTTTGTAATCGTATCATCTGATCTGCGGCCGTATGTCTTGGACACTCGGGTGAAGAGAGGAGCAGAGCTCTCAACTGATCACCACCTGGTGGTGAGTTGGATCAGATGGCGGGGGACTCGCCTAGAAAGACCTGGCAAGCCCAAACGTGTAGTGAGGGTGAACTGGGAACGTCTGGCAAAGGATCCTGTCCGGGAGGTCTTCAACTCCCACCTCCGGAAGAACTTCTCACAAATCCCGAGGGAGGCTGGGGACATGGAATCCGTGTGGACCTTGTTCAAAGCCTCTATTGTGGACGCGGCTGCTCGGGGCTGTGGCCGGAAGGTCATCGGTGCCTATCGTGGCGGCAACCCGAGAACCCGGTGGTGGACACCGGGGGTGAGGGAAGCTGTCAAACTGAAGAAGGAGACCTTTCGGGCCTGCCTGGCCCAGGGGTCTCCTGAAGCAGCTGACGGGTACCGGCGGGCCAGAAGGGCTGCAGCGACGATGGTCGCGGAGGCTAAAACTCGGGCATGGGAGGAGTTCGGGGAGGCCATGGAGAAGGACTTTCGGTTGGCCTCAAGGAAGTTCTGGCAAACCATCCGACGGCTCAGGAAAGGGAAAGCAGGGTCTACCCCAGGCTGTTCTCAGCGGGGGGGGGGGGGGGGGGGGGGGGGACGGACTGCTGACCCGGACTGGGGACATCGTCGGGCGGTGGAAAGAGCACTTTGAGGAACTCCTAAACCCGGCCAACATGTCCCCCGGAGAGGGTGCAGCGCTGGAAGACTTTGGGGTGGATTCACCCATATCCCTTGCAGAGGTCGCTAAGGTAGTCAAAAAGCTCCTTGGTGGCAAGGCGCCAGTGGTGGATGAGATCCGCCCTGATATGCTGAAAGCGCTGGACATTGTTGGGCTGTCTTGGTTGACACGCCTTTTCAATGTCCCATGGGGGTCGGGAACAGTGCCCATGGACTGGCAGACCGGGGTGGTGGTTCCCATCTTCAAGAAGGGGGACCGGAGAGTGTGCTCGAACTATCGTGGTATCACACTGCTCAGCCTCCCGGGAAAAGCTTATGCCAGGGTGCTGGAGAGGAGGCTCCGACCGCTTGTCGAACCTCGGATTCAAGACGAACAGTGCGGATTCCGTCCCGGTCGTGGAACAGTGGACCAGCTCTTTACCCTCGCAAGATTACTGGAGGGGTCCTGGGAGTTTGCCCAACCAGTTTACATGTGCTTTGTAGACCTGGAGAAGGCTTTCGACCGGGTCCCTCTGGGTTTTTTGTGGGGGGTGCTGCGGGAGTATGGGGTGCCGGACCCGTTGGCATGGGCCATCCGGTCTCTGTACGCCTGCAGTAGGAGCTTGTTCATCTCCTTGGTAGTAAGTCAGACACGTTCCCGGTGGGTGTTGGCCTCCGCCAGGGCTGCCCTTTATCACCGGTCCTGTTCGTGACCTTCACGGACAGGATATCTAGGCGCAGCCAGGGGGCGGAGAGGATCCGGTTCGGGAGTCTCGGGATCGCCTCTCTGCTGTTTGCGGATGATGTGGTCCTGTTTGCCTCCTCGGACCGTGACCTCCAGCATTCACTGGGGCGTTTTGCAGCCGAGTGCGAAGCGGCAGGGATGAGAGTTAGCACCTCCAAATCTGAGGCCATGGTGCTTTGCCGGAAACCGGCGGATTGCTCCCTCCAGGTGGGGGCAAACTGCCTACCCCAAGCGAAGGAGTTCAAGTATCTCGGGGTCTTGTTCACGAGTGAGGGTAAGGTGGAGCGGGAGATCGATAGGCAGATCGGTGCGGCTGCAGCAGTAAAACAGGCGCTGTACCGGTCCGTCTTGGTGAAGAGGGAGCTGAGCCGGAAGGCAAAGCTCTCCATTTACTGGTCGGTCTACGTTCCAACCCTCACCTATGGTCACGAACTCTGGGTTGTGACCGAAAGAACGAGATCTCGGATACAAGCGGCCGAAATGAGCTTCCTCCGTAAGGTGGCCGGGCTCAGCCTTAGAGATAGGGTAAGGAGCTCGGACATCAGGGGGGAGCTTGGAGTCGAGTCGCTGCTCCTTCGTGTCGAAAGGAGTCAGCTGAGGTGGTTCGGGCATCTAGTCAGGATGCCTCCTGGACGCCTCCCATTAGAGGTTTTCCGGGCACGTCCAACTGGTAGGAGGCCCCGGGGAAGACCGAGGACACGCTGGAGGGATTATATCTCCCGGCTGGCCTTGGAACGCCTCGGGATCCCCCAGAATGAGCTGGAAAGTGTTGCGGGTGAGAGGGAAGCCTGGGTCGGCCTGCTGAACCTGCTGCCACCGCGACCCGACCCCGGATAAGAGCTGATAATGGATGGATGGATGGATGTTTCAATATAACATCTTGTTATGTTGTGTTATTGTGTATTATGTTTCAATATAACATCTTTTTATGTTGTGTTATTGTGTATCATGTTATGTTGTGTTATTGTGTATCATATTTCCATATAACATCTTGTTATGTTGCGTTATTGTGTATCATGTTTCCATATAACATCTTGTTATGTTGTGTTATTGTGTATCATGTTTCCATATAACATCTTGTTATGTTGTGTTATTGTGTATCATGTTTCCATATAACATCTTGTTATGTACACAATAACACAACATAACAAGATGTTATATTGAAACATGATACACGATAACACAACATAACATGTCATTTAGCTGACGCTTTTATCCAAAGCGACTTACAATAAGTGCATTAAACATGATACATAATAACACAACATAGTAAGTTGTTATGTGTGTGTGTGTGTGTGTGTGTGTGCCCCAATAAAGAGCAGTAGCAACTGTTTTTTGGTTCTTCAGCCCGGCCAAAGTGACCGAAATCCGGGTGCCACACTTAACCTCTGCATGCCGAATTTTAGAGCCAGGACGGAGCAGCTCCATTCGGCTGAAAAAAGTGTTTAAATCCGGGTAAGGAAACCACTAGCAGTGTCTAGAGCCAGGGACGGAGCTCCATCCACAAAAAGAAACCACTTTTATCGACAGCCAAGAAATCGGCCAAAGTGACCGAATTCCGGTTGCCACTCCAACACCGAGCATGCCGAACTTTAGAGCCTGGGACTGAGCTCCATTCGGCCTTTAATGTATAATACCAGGATCTGGTGGTTCACTTTAATTAAAACCTTTAATGTATTTGTGTCTTATTTGCTAAATAACGATTAAAATATTTCAGAGTATCAAAGTTGACATGTTGAGGACGTTACTGAAGTCGTATTCTGATGGTTAGATAGACCACATTTCTAAAATTGTTTTCAAAAAAAATGTCAAATATCTGAAATGTTATATATGTCACATTGGGCTTTAATGGTCAACTTTTTATATTAATAATGTACCTAATATAATATGATTTTCTTTGCCCAAAAGAAAAAACATTAGCTAAATATCATCAGCCAACTTAAAAACAACTATTAGTGTTGAACAGTGTTGAAACCGGGAGGACATTTTTTAAAAAGAAAATGAATTAAAAAATTATATTTTGTTTTCTTCAAAAATTGGATCTATAATATAATCAGCCACATGTAAACACAACTCCAACAATGAATAAAAGATTACAAAAGTATTATATGAATTAATTCGCCATAAATGTCAGCATTCAGCTCAAAAGAGATGAAGCAGAAAGCATGCCGTAGGCTCACTCCAAAACCGCAGACTTTCTGTGTCACAAAAATAATTCCTGATCAAACAAAGGCTGAGACGGACAGTTCCGATGGAAGAGAGATCCTGCCTGAGTTTTCTGTACTAAATACTCCATTATTTCTATTCTGCTTCACTTTATTACAGTCGACCTTGATTGATTTAGGCAGAGGTTTTAACTGTCAGCTGCATCATTCCAAGATATTTATTTCCTAAAAAGTGTATTCATCTAATTTGTTTTTTATTCATACAGGATTTTTATATATATACACGATAAATATATGTCTACCTCTATAGAATATAACTTGTGGCTGCGTTAGGCACATCAGGTAAAGTCGAATGAACTCCTTCAAGGAGAATTATTGGGACATAAGACAAATTAAATAGAACACATTTCTGACATTGTTTTCAAAATAGTGTCAAATATCTGAAATGTTACATATATGTCACATTGGGCTTTAATGGTAAACTTTTTTAAATTAATCATGCAATTAATATAACATGATTTTCTTTGTTTACATATGTTTTTAATATGCTTTGAATTGAACAATATAGAATATATTAGCTAAATATCATTGTGTCTTTTTTGTATACATTAGAGCTTTCATGATATTTTAGGTTAAAGTCCCGATGTGACGTTTGTGTCACAACGTTATTTATCTGATACTTTATGTCGATCCCGATTGTCCCAGGAAGAGTGTTTTGTTTGTTTGTTTGTTTGTTTTATTCTTTGTTATTTCCCCTGGTATATTAGGAGAATAAAGTCCTCACTTTGATTTTGAAAACTGCTGCGTGAGCATGCGTTTGGGCCCTCCACACCACACACTTTAACAATTTCCTTACTTGTAGTGAAAGTACTTTGCTTCATGTTGTAGCCCACTCGATCTCAAGCCCTTGTTTGCCATTTTTTGGGGTGGAATGGGAGAAGTAAAGTGAAGCCAGAGAGAGGGTTTTTTGAAGCAGGGGGAAAGGTACATGGACCTTATGAAGTCAAACGACAGACTGGTAAGGTCACCTATGAACTCTATATGCTAGAAAGACAAAAGAAATATCAGAAATTTCATGTAAACTTGTTAAAGGAGTTCCAGGTTTGCCAGGAGCCAACGCAACATCAGCTGTTTGTTTGTGCGGTCCATGATGAGGTGACCAAAAAGTTATTTCCTGCCATATATATATATATATATATATATATATATATATATATATATATAGTTACAATGTTATGCTTTTGTCAGGTTACTCAAGTTCAGAATAACACATAACAGGTGAAATTTGTGCCTGGGAATGTCTTCTCAAGAATAGATACGCACCTCGTAAAACAACACTCACGCATGTTATTGGACTAGTCTCATCAAAAAGTGGCCTGGCCTTGCAGGGTTCAGTCCTGTGAGAACAGAGGATGAGTTTGAACTAACCCCCTCCTTGATAGTTCAGCGCCAATTAGAAGTTAGGATGATGCATACAAACCTGTGACGAAATCTTTGTACGTAAGGGCCGAACTTCCGGTTCTAGAGAGAGAGTTGTTGGGACTCCCCTGTGATTGCAATCTCAGAACTTGTACTTTGCTTGTGATCTGTGAATAAATCCACCAGAACGAGAGAAGTTGTTAGCTGAATTCTTCCAAAGGCTCTACCAGGCAGACCATTTTGACTCACGCTTACAACTGGTGACCCCAACGTGATTCACCAACCTTGTCCAGCACAAGATTCGGCTAAATAAAGATGCTCCAGGTCGCTAGAGGAGCTACAGAATTCTGGAGTGGTTGGTGCTTCAAATCAATTTGATGTTGCAGCTGGGTATCATTGAAGTGTCCAGCAGTGAATGGTTCAGCCCTATTGTGTTGGTGCCACAAAAAGATGGCACACTGAGATTTTGCATTGACTTCCGGTACCTGAATTCAGTGTCTCACTTTGATCCATATCCCATGCCCAGAATTTATGACCTGTTGGAGAGAGTTGGGAGAGCAAAGTACATCACTACCCTGGACCTGAGTAAAGATTATTGGCAGGTTGCACTTGCACCGGAAGCTCGTGAATTGACCGCCTTAAGGACTCCATTTGGTATGCATCACTTTAAAATAATGCCATTTGGCCTTCATGGGGCACCAGCTATGTTTCCAAAACCAATCAACCATGTTTTGAGAGACGTGTCTAACTTTTCAACTGCCTACTTGGACGATGTGGTAATTTTCAGCCAATCTTGGGTGGAACACATGTCACATCTGCAACCAGTCTTGCAAGGGATTAAAGCGGCAGGGTTAACAATCAATCCGAAGAAAAGTGCAATAGCCTAGGAAGAGGTTGAGTATTTGGGTAATGTCATTGGCTTGGGCAAGATCAAACCTGAAGTGGGGAAGGTTGATGCCATTCAGGCCTTGTCTGTTCCGACCACCAAGAAAAAGGTCAAACGTTTCATTGGCCTGGTTGGGTACCAAAAGTTCATTCCCCGCTTTGCAGAGAGTCTGGAGAATGATCATCATGCCCTCCAGTGGTTGTATCGGATGAAGAACCGTCAACATGCACATTGCTGGACGGCATCTGTCTCTGCAGCCATATAACTTTACAGTCCACTAGATCAGGAAAGACAAATACTGTGGCTGACTGTTTGTCTCGAGTACATGAAGATTAAGGTGCCATGTCCAGACAGAGATCGGGGAGGAAATGTAATGAAGAACCTCCATTACAAACATTGGAACACAGCTTTAAGGAACCAGACACTCAAAAGGGTTAATGATTTATTTTAATGTCTTGATAATTGGTTCTGGAAGATGTGGAGTCAAGTATGTCTAAAGGCAAACCTGTGAAGACAAATGCAAGATTAGTTTGGCTAATCTTTACTCAATTGATTGAGAGTATGAACTGTTTCTTGGTGCAGTCAAATACGACGCAATGTGTACTGTGTTTAAGTCACTTCCCTCTGTTGTGTTCCATCTAAAAGAGTCCCCCGGGTGCCTGAGCACCAATTTATGGTTCCAGGAGATACCAAGTGATTGGGTTATAGGTAAATGTCTTGTCAGGAGAGGGGATGAGTACAATGCTGGTGTTGAGGTCCTCATCAGTAGCAGGCTATAGAAAGCTGCCTCATACAATAGAGCGGGGTTTGTCGCTGCTGGGAGCACATGCAACCCTTACACAATGACTTGTTTGTTGTAAGTGTTGGTAAAATAAACACCCGGTTTTGTGTCTTTTTGTGGTTGTTTTGTTTCTTTTTGTAGTAATTTTGAGTCTCTTTGTGGATATTTTGTTTCTCTTTGTAGTAACTTTGTGTGTATTTGTGGTTGTTTTGCTCCTTTAATAGTTGTTCTGAGTTGATGGTTGATACATGTCGCTTTGAACCCCCCCCTGGCCTTGTATAACAGTATGATTTACAACAAGTATCTTTAACCAAGTCTCCTCCTTTCTCCACAGTAACAACATTCTTGACCCTCACCAGTTTGGATTCAAGGCTGCCAACTCAACAGAAACCTCTCTCCTCTGTCCTTATCCTTCACACTGCTAGAGCATCCTCTATCCTTATCCTTCTAGACCTTTCCGTTGCCTTTGACACAGTGAACCACCAGATCCTTATTTCCTCCCTCCAGGACCTGGTATTTCAGGCACCGCGCTCTCCCTCTTCTCATCCTACCTCAACGACCACACTTACCGGGTAACCTGGAGAGGATCTGTGTCTGAGCCTTGTCCTCAGACTACTGGGGTCCCTCAGGGCTCTGTCCTTGGTCCTCTTCTCTTCTCTCTGAACACCAACTCTCTCTGCTCTGTCATTCTCTCGTATGGCTTCACCTACCACAGCTACGCTGATGACACCCAACTGATCCTCTTGTTTGCCCAATCTGAAACACAGGTAGCAGCACAAATCTCTGCTTGTCTGACCGACATCTCTCAGTGGATGTCTGACTGACATCTCTCAGTGGATGTCCGCACACCACCTGAAAATTAACCTGGACAAGACTGAACTTCTCTTCCTTCCAGGAAAAGGCTCTCCCACCCACCACCTGACTATTACCTTCAACAACTCTGTGTTGGCCCCGACTCCGACTGCCAGGAACCTCGGTGTGACACTCGACAGTCAGATCCCCATTGACATCAGGACAGCAGAAAGTCTCTACATCTTCCGTCGCAATCTAAAAACACATCTCTTCTGACTATACCTTGATTAAAAACAGATTAGCACTTCAGTGGCACTTGAATGGCACTTACCTATGGTATTACTTGTGGTGTTACTTGTGGTATTACTTGTGGTATTACTTGTGGTATTACTTGTGGTATTACTTATAGCATTGTTGTAGTTTGGCTGTCTTAAAGAAACATTACTTTCTTAATTCTTGTTGTTCTGAGTTTGGACTCGTGGTTGAATGCACTTATTGTAAGTCGATTTGGATAAAAGCGTCAGCTAAATTACATGTAATGTAATGAAATAAAAGCAAAGCTATTTGTAACCACTGCAAACTGGAATGATCATATCACCGGAGTACCACGAGCATGAAGTACCACTTAAAGGTGTTACACAGCATCGATGCCAGACAACTAGCTACCCAAATAAATGCCTTGTCCAAGTGGATAGCAATGGACTGCAGGACGATTATTGTCGTGGAAGATGTCGGTCTGAGAAGCGTTGTTAGAAACATAACGACGGCGCATATGAGCCTCCCTCAAGACGCACCGTCATAATGAGAATACACAGCTTGTATGAAACGGAGCGGACTACACAAGTGACGGTGACATCGTGCACCAACTGTTGCTCTCACTGGAGACTTCTTTTCTTTTTGTGCTTATTGTTATCACAGAAATCCTCTAGACAATAAGATGTCCTCGAATGGTCTGAACGTCTCCAGAGTTGAAACACAACTATTAGGGGGCAGAAGGGCCAGAAAACACAACAATAGAGATAGTTTGTTTACAAAGTGACCAGATGTAACTTTGCCAATAGCTAATTCCACTAGTTAACAATTTGGTTTAAATTGAGGTAAACCCTTTTAAATTCTGAATCACTTTATCTCTCTCTATTATTAAATATGAATAATTGTATTTAATTTCTTGATTATTTTACAGTGTGTATATGATAAAGATGTAGACAAATAAAGAATCCAAAAATATTTGCAAATGTTTATTGATCCATGAGTTGAGACATATCGCGCTCTTTTCCAGGTTCATACTAGTTTGTACTAGTTAATCTTTACATGCTTTAAAATAATAAAACATATGTTTTTATCATTTATTTGAACTCTACTGCATTCTGTCTGAATTAAACCTGCATTCACCCTCTGAAACATGCGTTGTAAATTGGGTCACACGCCAAAAGCTTGGTTCCATGTTCACTTCCTGTCAGCTGATGTTATTCACCTGGGCGTAAACTGGGGCACATTTAGAATATTAAGTTTAAAAATGTGAAGTAGCCGCTAATTATTGTTCAGTTGTGATCCTGACGGCTCGTTTAAAGGCACAGTTACTGAAGTTATTGAGCATTTCAATACTTTTACACTATTTAAAAAAGAAATATGAAGATCTCCCTTTTTATAATATGGGACTTTGAAGCAAGAGTATCATAATTGAATTAAGTCTAGCCGTAAAAACCTTTTGACATCCGTTGATGCACCCTTTCAGTGTTGATTATGATAAAACTGCTTGCTGGTTAACTCTTTGCACCGGAACAGATTTGTCCTCATAAAGCTGCAGACATGTATGAAGATGAAAGTTCATAAGACACACAAACACTCAATATCAAATGGCAAACCCAATCAAAAAATGTGATTAACTCAGAATTGGTATTCTGTGTGCCGTCTTAGTTTTCAAATGTGGGCAAAGGTTGGTATTTGACCTTTGACACTTTGGCCTTGTACATGGCCACTGCACTGATCATGCCAACAGCTGCAAGAAGACATCCAGCGATGAAAACCAGGTTCAGATTCAGATGGAGCGCTGGAGGAAAGAGAAGCACAATTATACATTTGCTGTGGTCCAAAGTGGGGCTCAAACATTTGAAGTGTGCTGGTCGTAAATGAACCCTCTCTGTTTTCACACCTGAGCTTTCGTTGCTCTCCGCCGATCTCTTCAAGCGCAAAGGACCCTGGGAAACGAAGTGCCTTGAACTCTGAGCGACTACCTCCCTCCTTCTGCGGTGATGATTGGGCGTCCAAACGTTCGTCATTGTGGAGTTGATGCACCCCTGGGAGAACCTGGTGTTGGGGCTGCCTGCTTCACACATCAGGACCGTGCAGCTGATGTACACCTGAATGCAACAGAGCACGCTGGAGTTACATCAGCAGACGGACTCTTACAGAGCAGAGCTGTGGTCAGATCCAGTATGACACCCACAGTCAGGGGGGGTCTAGCGAGTCCTCAAGTCCATCCGTGTCAAGTGGTACAAGCTCTTTTTTTAAACTGGTCACCACTGAGTTTATTCTTTAGACATCTGATTCACAATGTGAAGCCACAGGTTGAAACAACCAATCAAATTCATAATAACCACATTCCTATTTGAAATTGAAGAATTACATTTGAAAACAAAAAAAGGAAATACAATTTATTTCTATAAAAGGTGAGATGGGAAACATAGAAAAGAAATGTGAAAGATTACATTTTTCTGTTGACAAATTAATAATCTTGAATTGCTCAACAAATCTTTCACTATTATTTCTGACATTATTTCGTTTTAGTATATTTAGTTTTGTAGACCGGGCGGCGGGCCAGGCGGGAGACCTGGGCGGGCCGATCGCTGGCGGCATAGACTAGCTCTAGGGACGTGGAACGTCACCTCACTAGCGGGGAAAGAGCCGGAGCTGGTGCAGGAGGTGGAGCGGTACGAGCTAGATATAGGTGGGCTCACCTCCACGCACAGCATCGGCTCTGGAACCAAGCTCCTGGAGAAGGGTTGGACTTTGTCCTTTTCTGGAGTTGCCCAGGGTGAGAGGCGCCGGGCGGGAGTGGGGATACTCACGAGACCCCGGCTGAGCGCCGCTGTGTTGGAGTTTTCCCCGGGGAACGAGAGGGTCGCCTCCCTGCGCCTACGGGTTGCGGGGGGTAAGGCTCTGACTGTTGTTTGTGCTTATGCACCGAACAGCATTTCGGAGTATCCGGCCTTCTTGGAGTCGGTGGGAGGGGTCCTGGAAAGGGCGCCGCCTGCCGACTCCATAGTTCTCCTGGGAGACTTCAACGCTCACGTGGGCAATGACAGAGAAACCTGGCGGGGCGTGATTGGGAGGAACGGCTTGCCGATCTGAACCCGAATGGTGTTTTGTTGTTGGACTTCTGTGCTAGCCACAGTTTGTCCATAACAAACACCATGTTCGAACATAAGGTGGCTCATAAGTATACCTGGTACCAGAATACCTTAGGCCGGAGGTCAATGATCGACTTTGTAATCGTATCATCTGATCTGCGGCCGTATGTCTTGGACACTCGGGTGAAGAGAGGAGCAGAGCTGTCAACTGATCACCACCTGGTGGTGAGTTGGATCAGATGGCGGGGGACTCGCCTAGAAAGACCTGGCAAGCCCAAAACGTGTAGTGAGGGTGAACTGGGAACGTCTGGCAGAGGATCCTGTCCGGGAGGTCTTCAACTCCCACCTCCGGAAGAACTTCTCACAAATCCCGAGGGAGGCTGGGGACATGGAATCTGTGTGGACCTTGTTCAAAGCCTCTATTGTGGACGCGGCTGCTCGGGGCTGTGGCCGGAAGGTCATCGGTGCCTATCGTGGCGGCAACCCGAGAACCCGGTGGTGGACACCGGGGGTGAGGGAAGCTGTCAAACTGAAGAAGGAGACCTTTCGGGCCTGCCTGGCCCAGGGGTCTCCTGAAGCAGCTGACGGGTACCGGCGGGCCAGAAGGGCTGCAGCGGCGATGGTCGCGGAGGCTAAAACTCGGGCATGGGAGGAGTTCGGGGAGGCCATGGAGAAGGACTTTCGGTTGGCCTCAAGGAAGTTCTGGCAAACCATCCGACGGCTCAGGAAGGGAAAGCAGGGTCTACCCCCAGGCTGTTCTCAGCGGGGGGGGGGGGGGGGGGGGGGGGGGACTGCTGACCCGGACTGGGGACATCGTCGGGCGGTGGAAAGAGCACTTTGAGGAACTCCTAAACCCGGCCAACATGTCCCCCGGAGACTGGCAGAGGTCGCTAAGGTAGTCAAAAAGCTCCTTGGTGGCAAGGCGCCAGGGGTGGATGAGATCCGCCCTGAGATGCTGAAAGCGCTGGACATTGTTGGGCTGTCTTGGTTGACACGCCTTTTCAGTGTCGCATGGGGGTCGGGAACAGTGCCCATGGACTGGCAGACCGGGATGGTGGTTCCCATCTTCAAGAAGGGGGACCGGAGAGTGTGCTCGAACTATCGTGGTATCACACTGCTCAGCGTCCCGGGAAAAGCTTATGCCAGGGTGCTGGAGAGGAGGCTCCGACCGCTTGTCGAACCTCAGATTCAAGACGAACAGTGCGGATTCCGTCCCGGTCGTGGAACAGTGGACCAGCTCTTTACCCTCGCAAGATTACTGGAGGGGTCCTAGGAGTTTGCCCAACCAGTTTACATGTGCTTTGTAGACCTGGAGAAGGCTTTCGACCGGGTCCCTCTGGGTTTTTTGTGGGGGGTGCTGCGGGAGTATGGGGTGCCGGACCCGTTGGCACGGGCCATCCGGTCTCTGTACGCCTGCAGTAGGAGCTGTGTTCGTCTCCTCGGTAGTAAGTCAGACACGTTTCCGGTGGGTGTTGGCCTCCGCCAGGGCTGCCCTTTATCACCGGTCCTGTTTGTGACCTTCATGGACAGGATATCTAGGCGCAGCCAGGGGGTGGAGAGGATCCGGTTCGGGAGTCTCGGGATCGCCTCTCTGCTGTTTGCGGATGATGTGGTCCTGTTTGCCTCCTCAGACCGTGACCTCCAGCATTCACTGGGGCGTTTTGCAGCCGAGTGCGAAGCGGTAGGGATGAGAGTTAGCACCTCCAAATCTGAGGCCATGGTGCTCTGCCGGAAACCGGCGGATTGCTCCCTCCAGGTGGGGGCAAACTGCCTACCCCAAGCGAAGGAGTTCAAGTATCTCGGTGTCTTGTTCACGAGTGAGGGTAAGGTGGAGTGGGAGATCGACAGGCGGATCGGTGCGGCTGCAGCAGTAAAACAGGCGCTGTACCGGTCCGTCTTGGTGAAGAGGGAGCTGAGCCGGAAGGCAAAGCTCTCCATTTACCGGTCGGTCTACGTTCCAACCCTCACCTACGGTCACGAACTCTGGGTCTTCCTCCGTAGGGTGGCCGGGCTCAGCCTTAGAGATAGGGTAAGGAGCTCGGACCTCAGGGGGGAGCTTAGAGTCGAGTCGCTGCTCCTTCGTGTCCAAAGGAGTCAGCTGAGGTGGTTCGGGCATCTAGTCAGGATGCCTCCTGGACGCCTCCCATTAGAGGTTTTCCGGGCATGTCCAACTGGTAGGAGGCCCCGGGGAAGACCGAGGACATGCTGGAGGGATTATATACCCCGGCTGGCCTTGGAACGCCTCGGGATCCCCCAGAATGAGCTGGAAAGTATTGCGGGTGAGAGGGAGGCCTGGGTCGGCCTGCTGAACCTGCTGCCACCGCGAACCGACCCCGGATAAGCGGGTGATAATGGATGGATGGATAGTTTTGTATCAATAATTGATGGGACAAGTGTCTTCTGATTGGTTGTTACGCCCTGTGGTTTCAGTATGAAATGAGTTGCTTCACATTGTGTATTTGATGATTGATGAATATCCATCACCGAAACGTTGCAGAAATTCAACCTCTTTTCCACACGACTTTATATTCCTTTGCACCTGTCCACTACATCAAGTGCGCATTAATTATCACTTAGTAAAACCAGCCAGATAATAAAAGCACATTATGAAATGGACCTATTCATTGAAGCGTTTAGAGATTTAAGTCAGAGTCTCCTGCTCAAGTCTTTACCTGATCGTGCAAGCCGATGAACTTGAAGGCCTCCATGCTGAACCTGAACTGTCTCTTGTGGGCGGAGGAATGGGTCTTAACGGTCGAATCCACATTACACCTGGTCGGAGCAAAGCAAAACTAAAAGATGAGACACATTGCCTTTGTTTCTCTATGCCTTACAATGGATGCTGTTGAAGGGGCAGAGGTATTGTTCTATTGTAGTTATTTACATGAGGAGGAAATGTACTGTAGAGGTTATGCATAAGATGAAGGGAGTGAGGCATTGACTTCTCCATCCTGACATGGTCATATTACACTAAAGACCCTCTAGACTAAGAGGACATAATCACCTGCACAGTTAAACACAAGATAGAGAGACATTTCATTTACATCCATGAATCCACTGTCTACGAATCAATCAACTGTCATTCACACCGTTAGTTACAAACCTCTCACATAAAGACAATCACAACTCTTTACACATACTTTGTTATGTCCTCTACCGCCACCAGGTGGTGTCGTCATGCCTACCCGTTCTCAATGATGGAGTAGGTTTGCTTGTAGTTTTTGTTGTCATATGGTGTAGCTCTGCAGGACTCCACAAACAGCACAGTGTTGTCGATGGAGGAGGTGGCCTCTATCTGCATGTAGATCCTGTTCCCTAATGTATACACCAGTGGGTATGAATTTGGATCCACCATGGTTTGGTACTGGTTGTTGGGATAGAACTCGAACTGGTAGGTGAACGTGCCGAAGCCCCGGTCCCACACTGTGACGTTCCTTCTGTGTGCTGTGAAGCCCAGCGTCACGTTTCCACGTTTGGGGTACTGGCAGTAGAACTGCACCTCCAGCAGGTGCTTCCTGGTGATCGTGTCGGCTACGTTGTCAAACGTGGTGATTTCATTTTTGAACCTGAGGTTATCATCGTCTTCCTGCAAAGGAAAAGGTTACGTCGTCAGTCCTCATACTGCTAGATAAAGGCAACACCAATAACCGAGAGAAGAGCACGGCCGGTACCAAAACCCTGCGTTACCTCGATCTCAGTGCCACAACCGCTGAGGGGGATGACAGCGAAGACGTGAGTCCTGTTGGACTGCAGCCTGCAGGCGATGTTGGTGGCGTCGTTGAGCCGCAAATGGTCCTCATGGAGTCCAGAGAATGAAGCTTTCTCAACCTCTACTGTCATTGTGGACTCGGTGCAGATCACATTGGAAATAACTAGAGGAAGAGGTGGTTGAAAATACACATTATACCAATGGTATTCCACTTATTTACAAGGGGCAGTAAGGCCAACCAGAAATTCAGCAAACACAGGGAAGAAGAAGACTTGGAGCTAGTAAACCATAATGTAAACAATTCAGGATATTAAATATTTATATCTATTATATATACACCACTACAGCTGTAGTTATACAAGAAAACATTAAAGTACACTCACTTTGCTTCTTCCGAACTTCTACAATAACACATCTCATCTCGGACTGATAGATGCCAGACCTGAGGAGCATTGATGAACACTGATTAAATTCAGTTTCAGGTAGGATGATATGATAGTTACAATTATTACTGGTGCTTTTGTCTCCTAGCTACAATTAAACTGATAAAGGTGAGTTTGTTAGGTAGGTCACTTTAACCAGTGTAAACAACGCTAACAGTGCTATAGAGATAACAGTGCAAACAATGCTAACAGTGCCAGCAGAGATAACAGCGCAAACAACGCTAACAGTGCTTGCAGAGATAACAGCGCCAACAACGCTAACAGTGCTAGCAGAGATAACAGCGCAAACAACCCTAACAGTACTAGCAGAGATAACAGCGCAAACAACGCTAACAGTGCTAGCAGATATAACAGCGCAAACAATTCTAACAGTGCTAGCAGGGATAACAGCACAAACAACGCTAACAGTGCTTGCAGAGATAACAGCGCCAACAACACTAACAGTGCTAGCAGATATAACAGTGCAAACAATTCTAACAGTGCTAGCAAAGATAACAGCACAAACAACGCTAACAGTGCTAGCAGAGATTACAGCGCAAACAACCCTAACAGTGCTAGCAGAGATAACAGCGCAATCAACGCTAACAGTGCTAGCAGAGATAACAACGCAAACAACACTAACAGTGCTAGCAGAGTTACAGCGCAAACAACTCTAACAGTGCTAGCAGAGATAACAGCGCAATCAACGCTAACAGTGCTAGCAGAGATAACAACGCAAACAACGCTAACAGTGCTAGCAGAGATAACAGCGCAAACAACTCTAACAGTGCTAGCAGAGATAATAGCGCAAACAACCCTAACAGTGCTAGCAGAGATAACAGCGCAAACAACCCTAACACTTCTAGCAGAGATAACAGCGCAAACAATTCTAACAGTGCTAGCAGAGATAACAGCGCAAACAACCCTAACAGTGCTAACAGAGATAACAGCGCAAACAATTCTAACAGTGCTAGCAGAGATAATAGTGCAAACAACCCTAACAGTGCTAGCAGAGATAATAGTGCAAACAACCCTAACAGTGCTAGCAGAGATAACAGCGCAAACAACCCTAACAGTGCTAGCAGAGATAATAGCGCAAACAACCCTAACAGTGCTAGCAGAGATAATAGCGCAAACAACCCTAACAGTACTAGCAGAGATAACAGCGCAAACTGAGTGAAATCTATTTAAGAACACATGTTAAGTCATTTTAAGAACTGAGATTAAGTTTGAAAATGTTAATGCTATCAGGTGTGGGGTTTTCTACCTTTTGATAGACATTCTTTCAGAAATATTGTGAATTATTAAAAAAATCTTTTTTAATGGTTTACAGCATTCTTATTTTTTCTTAATCTCTACCTTGTTGCTAAAGAGGAAAACACTAAACAGATAAATGTAACTTACTGTGAAGACGGGGTGCCGTGGTGATTATGATGTTGTGTGGTAGCGGCTGCAGCAGACCTGAAACGATGTGTTACAAAGTCAAATCATGACCCACACATACAAATGCTCTCATTAGGAACCCAAAGCTTACCCGGTCACCGATTCAACAGCAAAGCAAATCGGGAAGAAATCTCCCAGGTCATCTTCGAAAGGCGTCCACCTGATGACGAACTCACCATGTGTGTTCCTTTGCTTGGTGATATTCAGTGGGCCACTGATGATAATATCATGTATTCTGTGTGAAAACAAAACAAAGAAACCCAAGATTTATTGACTCCTTATTGCTGATATTATCTTATGCGCCTCAGGCCAACACTGATCATGTTGTTTCTCACTCACGTTGCGTATGACGCTTGTGCGTTGATTATGATCTCCACTTCTTTGTTGACCTCTGCTTGGATGCGGTCTCCATTTAAAGGTGTTGGGGACACAAACTTTGGCAAGTAGTGTCCTTCCTGACATGAGGGTGCAGGTGGGTCCACTGGAGTTAAAAATAGAAGATTCATTTACATTCAAAACAGCAGTAAGTAACTCATACTTAAAACTGTAACTTTGCTGCTGTTGGTGGATCAAAAAAGTGGCGCTAATTTTCATCAACGGCTAATTTTGACAGGCAATGGTTTCAGCAGCAACAGTGTTTAGTTTTTATGGATTGGCTCATTGAAAATGTTGTCACAGAATAAAAAGAACTCACCAAGAAAGGAGAATTGCAACGGTAGTTTACTGAGGGGAGGAGTGTTGGCATGTCGGTAGGAGCTGGTTGTTGTTGGGTATGGTGTGGTTGTTGGGTAAGGTGTGGTTGTTGGGTATGGTGTGGTTGTTGGGTATGGTGTGGTTGTTGGGGCTGCTGTGGTTGTTGTTGGGTATGGTGTGGTTGTTGGGTATGGTGCGGTGGTTGTTGGAGGTGCTGTGGTTTTAGTATAAGACCACCACCATGGGTATGGTGTGGTGGTTGTGTGTGGAGGTGTGGTTGTTGGGATGATGGTGCCCCAACTTGAGATACTTCTGGATTGTCTTTTATGCCTCACAACAAGTGGACTCTTTGTGGAATGGGATCCATCAGCGTAGGCCAGAGTGATGGGCCTTTGCGGGAAGTCTTCCACCATCAACTCAAATCCATAAACTCTGGGGTCGGCTGTAGAGCGTTGGTAGTGTAATGTGCAAGAGCCCTGACAATGTGAACATTTTAAGGTTAGGTGAGGCAAAGCATCAGTGAGGTATTACAATGTATTAGGAAATATATTTTTCAACTAACCTGATCCAAGGCAAAGCCTAAAGGTTGGTTACACGACTGACACTCTAGATTTGGGATATTTCCATATCTGCATCGAACTTTGTCGCCGTCAGGATCAAAGGACATCAGCTTGTATGTCCTTGGGCAGTTCTGGGGAACTCTTGAGTAGACACATAAACAGGAGTTAGTAATCTAATATGCAAAGAATCCTTTACACAAAAGAATCAAATCAGCAGACACAAACATGCACAATGCAAGAAGTAATATAAAACCAGGGACATGCTGGTAGAGGTGTAGTAACATACGGAAAACAAATGTAAGAATCATAATCATAATTTAAATACCTCAATACAATGTAAAATCAAAATGTGATGCTCACTGCAGGGAACTTACCTTAGCAAAGGTAGAATGGCAATTTCTGGCGATCTGTTTGGTTTTCCAGTGTCAGATCTTGATCCCAAATCCAGTGAAGAATGTAGTCTCCAATTAGCGTTCCCGTTACGCTTTGGGATCCAACAGCAGCTTGCAGCCCTGGTATGAGCATCAATCAAAAGATACTCTTGAAATACTGCAGCGAACACTGGCTACTTTTTATGACAAGCACAGCAAATCCAACATTTGACTCATACACATGGAGTGCAGCAGCATTGGTTTGATTTCAGAGAAGAAGAAAAGCTCACCTCATTTGAACAGGTTTGTCACTCGCGAGGTATCTTGTGCTGACGGTTTCGGTTTCACACCATTGCCGGTTGTATCGTGGTGCATTGGTGCTGTTGTCAATCACACCTTTCTGACTTCTGCGGACATATCCACAGTTGCTTTGGTAACAATTCCAATTGAGGGAGTATTGACACCCATCAAAGGTGTCCCTGTTGCGAATGTCCACCTGTGGAAAAAGATTATACAGTTAGAGACGGTTACTCTACTGAAGGATATTCTTATGAATTACATGTATGTGTATTTATCAGTTATTTTACTCTTTCATGAGCTATTTTAATAAGGCTGTTTATCTGTAATGATAATTTGATCAACAACCACAATAAATGGTCAAACCACTATTTTAGATTAAAACAAACAAAAGTGCATACATTTTTATTAAAAATAATAAAAAACAATAATATTGAAATATGTCCTTGGATCTTAAATTGAGTAAAGAAAACGTGAACGGAAACCATAATGACAACAATAAGAAGGGTTTGTTCATGTTTATATTAAGTAAATGATGGTTCTCATCAAGCTTTTATGCTTTTTAGTTCTGTTTAATGAAATAATAATTAGTCAAAGCAAGGCTAAAGGGGCATCTGTTTCAGCTCCCGGGTAATTACACAACATTCTTCTTTTTACCTGAACAAGTTATAGATCAAATATTAATCAATGAACAGTACTCGGTTTTACAATGTTAAATAATTTTGGGTGTTTACATAAACCTAGTGGGCCTTAATTATGAGTGAAAATGTAAAACACAAGAGCTTAAATATATTTAGTTTAAATATAAACTAAATGTAAATATTATTTTCCATCCAACATCAGAGGGAATTTTACTGTTTCAGAAAGGTTATTGATAAAGTAATAATAAGTAATAATGCTACATTGTAAATATTTTTGACATATAATATTTTCAAACCCATGTTGTATATCATATATCTCTCACCCGGAATGTTCCGTCTTGGTTCTTTCCTTTGTAGGTGTAGGTCGTGGATCCCCCAAAGTAATGAGATGCAGCCGCCAGTGAGACCAGGAGCAGCTGAAGCAGGAGCACTGATGTGGAAGCCATGACGCCCTCAAGTCACCTGTCTGGAGGTTCTCTGCCACTCACATCCACCTGCAGCATCAATATATATACCCTCCGATAGGCCGGCCAGGTGATGCCAGTCCTTTCATGGGCTGCGAGACTGGTTTCACAACATCTTCTACTGTCAGCACCTGTTGGACTCAAATGACCGATACATAATGCCATTATGCTGGCACACTGTTCTCTGAGTCCGGTAAGATAGTTTTAAACTGATGTGGTTGCATTGACAGGCGAGTAACTATATTAATTTGTTGAGTTCGTTAAATCTGGTTTTAAGAACTGAATGCAGGGGGAAAAGCGCCATAGAAATACTCAAATTAGTTTTTATTTTGGTCCCTTTATCCGTTGGCAGGATTGATCGCCAGGTAATGTCTACATCAAGACAATCCAATGGTATCAATCATCCAGTTCCCAGAACAAGACTGCTTTCACGTTCTCATCCACGGACTTTATTATTCTATGGGTATTGGTATAGTTATTAATATAATATGTTGTAATTATTATGCAATAATACTGATAATAATGGAAAGATAAAAAGATTCTTACTTTCTCTGAAGCATAACTCGGCCTACAGTTATCAATCATTTTAGTGTGTAAGTTTTGAAGCCACACATGATAACAGTTGAGGTCACATGGTCAGGACTCAGCATCTACTGGCAGTACTTCTATGTGTTGCTGACTGTCCCCTCTGACAGATGTGATCGTATTTTGTTTTGAAGGGCAACAGCAAAAAGCCGATCTCACAGCGGTATGAACTGGCGAGTCTCCAAGAATCTTGGCCCGACATGCCTGTCGAATTCCATCCTCGTCGCCAATTGTGTTGGAAATCTTTCACCACACGCCCGTGACGGACGGCCATCACCTGCACTGCCTGCAGGTGAGCTGCTCCTCGTGGTAATGTTGGCCGGAGTCAGAGGTTCCATCTCGGCATGTGCAGAGTCGTCTGGGTTCATGTAATGTGTTTATGTAACTCTGTTCATCTGGTCACATGACATCTATTCTTCTGTCCATCCGGGGAGAGGGATCCTCCTCTGTTGCTCTCCTGAAGGGTTCTTCCCTTTTTTCCCTGTCAAAGGTTATTTTTGGGGAGTTTTTCCTGATCCGATGTGAGGTCAAAGGTCAGGGATGTCGTATGTTTACAGACTGTAAAGCCCTCTGAGGCAAATTCGTAATTTGTGATATTGGGCTATACAAAATAAACTGAATTGAATTGAATGTTGGCCAGATTGTACTGTAAGGATTAGGTTTAGACTTAGTTTTATGTCTGTGTACTTTGTGCTTTTGTAATATGTAAAGTTCTCAATAAAGTTCTTGAGATAAAATAATTCAACATTTCCCACCTGTAATACCACACGTTTCACAATTATTATTTGTACTTTATATTTTATATTGTATTTTATTCCTATAATTAAACTGCACTAGTTTATCTCAGATTCCAATTTTCCATTTGTGTTATTTTTCTTTATACATATTTATTTTATGAGTTAGTCGACAAAAGTAGAGATTTGAAACCATCTTTAAGACCATCTGTTGAGTGCATGACAATGAAAGAACGTGAACTTGAGCACCTTCATTGATTGCCTTCTTTAAATGGAATAATTACATGGATTAACACTCCATTGTCAAAGAAAGGTTTCGTGTAACACATCAGTGTTAAACACACACTGCCAGTAAGATGTTTATCAAGTTAAATCTATAAGGAAGTACACATTCCAATGATTCTGGGCTTATCGGTAATCAAGTGTTTTTTAGCGTGCATTGAAAGCTGAAAAAAGAAACATGTGATTGTCTGGATATCAGTCAGGTGAGGTCGATCATCCAGTTCCCAGAACAAATATCCACACACTTGTGATCTTAAAGAAAATACACAGAAATACACAGAGAAAATAACAGGTTTCTCCTGTGTTTTGTAAAATACAATAACTGACACCTGATTCGTGCAAATCGGTCATGTTTACGGGATCTCGTTGAGGTGATATATGATACATGTTATGTTATAGGTTCACAGTGAGTGTCCTATAACTCAAATATTGACACAAATTCCCCTTCATATTAGTTGTTTTCACCCTGCCTGCCTGGTTAATTAACTCTCATGTTCTTTTAGATCCTTCCCGACACACCTGACTCACCTGGTCCTCACACCCGTTTCACCTGTTGCCCGTTTTCCTCATTAGTCCCTCACTACTTAGGTCCCCTCACTTGCACTTGTCCTCTGCCAGATTGTCTTGTATGTTAGTGCCAAACTCTCCAGCATACCTTTGTCTCATGCCTGATCTACCTGTTCTGACCATGTTTTGCCTGCCCCTTCTCGGATTTGTATGCCTGTTTCGACTAACCTCCCGGTTTTGACCCTGCCTGAAATTGCAGTAAAAGTATTTTGCTTGTCTATCTGCCTCTGAGTCGTGCTTGTGAGTTCCAGTACCTGTAACCCACATTTAATTCAGTTTATTTTGTATAGCCCAATATCACAAATTACGAATTATCCTGAGAGGGCTTTACAATCTGTACACATACGACATCCCTGACCTTTGACCTCACATTGGATCAGGAAAAACTCTGAAGAAATAGAAAAAATCCTTTCACGGGGAAAAAAGGGAAGAACCCTTCAGGAGAGCAACAGAGGAGGATCCCTCTCCCCAGATGGACAGATGAATAAAGGTCATGTGACCAGAATGAACAGAGTTACAGAGTTACATAAACACATTACATGAACCCAGACGACTCTGCACATGCCGAGATGGAACCTCTGACTCCGGCCAACATTACCACGAGGAGCAGCTTACCTGCGTTTCATGCTTCCACCTTTCCCTCCGAGAGATCCAGAGTGGCATACGCCGCCTCTCTCCTTACGGGCAGAGCCCAGGACTGGGGAACCGCTGAGCGGCAGCAGCAGTCGCCAATCTGCTCTTCATTCCTTCTGTTTTTCAGGGAGCTGCGGAAGGTTTTTGGATCACGCCACACTGGGAAGAGAGGCCCCTCGAGGCTTGTTGGATCAGAAGCAGGGAGGGAGATCTGTGTCTGATTATTCCATCAACTTCCACAACAAAGCAGCGAATGGACGCATTCTACCACAGTCTGTCGGACCGACGCGTCAAGGACGAATTGGCGACCCAAGATCTTCCTGCTGGGTTGGATGAGTTGGTCGCTCTCTCCATCCGTATTGTCACAGACTCCGGTGCAGATGCTAATCTCATGGACATGTCTCTGGTCTCACAGCTGGGGATCGAGCAGGTGGTCCTGGAGGAACCCATCCACACCACCGCCTTAGAAGGTCGCCTCCTCTGCCGGGTTACTCATCGATCTACTCCTCTGCCGATAACAATGTCAGGTAATCACAATGAGACACTCACTTTCCACCTCATCCATTCACCACAGCAACCGGTTATTTTGGGCTATCCGTGGCTTAGGAGCCATATCCCGCACATTGACTGACTTCTGGAACTGTATTACAGTGGAGTGTTCATTGCCATGCTGTATGCCTAAGATCTGTCTCCTCTGACTTTCCAGATATCTCCCGTGTTCCCAAGGTATATCTTTTTAACAAGACCGGGCAACATCGTTGCTGCCTCATTGCCCGTAGGACTGTGCCATTGACCTTTTTCCAGGAACCGCTCCTCCCAGAGGTAGAATTTTCTCACTGTCTGCTCCGGAGACAAAGACTATGGAGAGATAACAACTCTCTGGCTGTGGGCCTCATTAGACCATCCTTGTCTCCTGTGGGGACTGGGTTCTTCTTCGTCAGCAAGAGGGACAAGACCCTGTGCGCTTGCATTGACTACAGAGGACTCAATAGCATAACTGTAAAGAACAGGTACCCTCTTCCCCTTATCTCCTCTGCATTTCAGCTGCTACAAGGGGATACCATTTTTTTCCAAGCTTGATCTTCGCAACGCTTACCATTTGGTAAGAATCCGATAAGGGGATGAGTGGACGGCCGCCTTCAATACTCCTAGTGGACATTATGAGTATCTAGTTATGCCAAATGGTCTCACCAATACTCCTGCTGTCTTCAATGATGATCTCAGGGATCTGCTCAATGTTTGTTTTCTGTATCTCGATGACATTCTGGTCTTCTCAAAATCTCCACAGGAACATGTGCGCCAAGTCCTCCAAAGGCTTTTGAGGAACCACCTCTTCGTAAAGACAGAAGTGCGAATTCCACACCACGGAGGTATCGTTTCTGGGTTTTATATCAAAGCTCGTAATATCCAGATGGACCCTGCCAAGACAAAAGCAGTCGCTGACTGGCCCTCTCCTTCCACACGGAAGGAACTTCAAAGCTTTCTTGGCTACCCAAATCACCTATCGCCAAAGAGACTGCTAAATAGTATAATAGTAATAAATAGTTTTTCGGCTGCATGGGTTGCCCATTGACGTGGTCTCTGACCGCTCAGCCACCGGGCTCTCTCCGTTCCAGTGTGCCCTGGGGTATCAGCCACCACTGTTCACAGGAGGCTAATGTCCCCTCTGCCCAGGCATTCGTCCAGAGGTGCCGACACGGCTGGAAGCAGGCCCACTCCACACTCTTGCGCTCCTCCGACCGCTATCAAAGGTCTGCCAACAGACGTCGTGTTCCTGCACGCCGCTACGCCCCAATGTAAGCACAACAGTCTCTGACAACGCCCAGAAACAATGGTTCCATTGGTTTTTTTTAGTCACTCCATTATTTGTCTGCACGCCAAAACCAAAATAGCTTTACAATAAAACCGGTGATGTCGTTTTGTTAATTGGTCGAGGTCCCAGATACTGTCACTGGAATTCCAGACTCTCCCTTCTGGTGGCACAAACCGATATGCAATGCGATACCAGAATCAAAAATTACAAATTTGCCTCAGGGCTTTAAGAGATATGACATCCCTGTCCCAGGACCTATTAATACATGGTTATGGTTATACGCTGCGTTGCATGTCGCAGATGAAAGTATTGGATAATTACAAAGGTTTTGATCGCTCAGGAATAGGATAAGTTTTAAATATTAAAAGGCTTAGTTTAAATGTTAAAAGTAAATTTAAGTGTTCATGAAAGTTTTGCATTAAATGTGGATATTAATTTAAGCATTATAGGCAAAATATAAGTTAAAAGTACTCTATGTTATTTTGTATTGAGGTGTGTTGCAGATCATTTGGACTCTTTGGATGGTTTCATTTGACCGTGTCACAACGTCACATTTTGTTTATTGCCAGTTAAATAGTGGGTGACTGTGGGTCAGTGGAGAGCAGGGTCGTCCTTCAATTAGAGGATCGGCGGTTCGATCCCCGGCTCTGCCAGTCCATGTTGGAACGTTGCTCTTCCCATCAGTGTATGAACGTGTTTATGAACGTGTCTCAAAAGTCACATTCTCTTGTCAGGAGTGGAACTTTTAGCGAGCTCAGCTGAACGGAATGTCGTCTAAATGATACAAAGGGTTTTATGAAAGTGCCAATTAGGGCCTTTCCTATTACTTCCTTGTACTTTTCCCATCAGGCCACACACACAGAGACATTTTGTTCTTTGAGTGATTGTTTGTTTCTTAGCATATTTCTTAAGTGGCACACCCAATGAGCCACTGAGACTAGGCTAGAAAAATAACTATAACTCTGAAACACTTTCAGATTCGTCTTCCCGTAAGTGTCAGTGGCCTTCAGACATTCTTGCTTGACACATTCTTGCCATATGATACTTGCTCATAACTACTCAAGGAGACAGAGGAGTGGCAGGTGAAGGGAATGAGTGATTAGCAGAGACACTAAACTAACAGGGTCTTACAGAAAGATGATTTATCTCCAAGGCTTGAACCTGCTTGCACCGGGGCAACGACGATCCCCCGAAATAGTGCAGAGGAAGAGAGACGAAGAGAGAATGAAGGAAGAAAATAAGGTGGATGGAGGGAGGGGGGAGGGGTTGAGGAGTGGTCCTACTCCTGAAACCCTGCAAGGTAGCTTCAAAACAATATCCAATGGTTCCATTGTTTCTTTTTCAGTCACTCCGTCATTTGTCTGCACGACCAAAACAAAACAGCTTTCCAATAAAACCGGTCAGACCTCTGGTCCCACAAACCGAAGATGTTACATGGAAATATGATACACAATAACACAACATAACAAGATGTTACATGGAAACATGATACACAATAACACAACATAACAAGATGTTACATGGAAACATGATACACAATAACACAACATAACAAGATGTTATATGGAAACATGATACACAATAACACAACATAACAAGATGTTATATGGAAACATGATACACAATAACACAACAAGATGTTATATGGAAACATGATACACAATAACACAACATAACAAGATGTTACATGGAAACATGACACACAATAACACAACATAACATAATGTTACATGGAAACATGACACACAATAACACAACATAACAAGATGTTATATGGAAACATGATACACAATAACACAACATAACAAGATGTTATATGGAAACATGATACACAATAACACAACAAGATGTTATATGGAAATATGATACACAATAACACAACAAGATGTTACATGGAAATATGATACACAATAACACAACATAACAAGATGTTACATGTAAACATGATAATATACAGTTTTGTTTAGTATTGTGCATTACCACAAATCAAAGTAAATGCAGCATGTAGTTGTCAAGAGCGCCGACCACAATGTGTGCGTCCTTAATTAGTTGTCGTATAAACGTCCAGCATGTGTATCACTGTTACACAAAGAAACATTATTCTGGCTATGACTGGAAGTTATTGGCTTGTAATATAATCATAATACTCTCACCGCAGATACAACTGAAATGTGTCCAAAGGAATGTGTTAATCTGGGTCATTAACATAAAAAGATGCTTTGTTCCGTGCAGGAACATGAAAGTCACTGTAACAATAGGTCATTTAAACGACCTTAAAGACCACCACAGAGCAGTTGTCAAAGCTAAATGAATTGATATGCAGCCATGATGATGTGATGGGTGCATGAAGAGCTTCATGTGTTGCTGCTTCCATATATTCCGCTTTGCACAACTACTGTTAGAATTGGGCAAGATGTCAAGTGACTCACTCCTGACTTGTTGTTGGTATTTCAATGTTTCATGTTGCCGTGGTGCCATCTACAGGTCCAAGGCCACGACGTGTTGTGTTCAGACGTTTAAACCAAACTACAACAACACGCAAATGACAGCAAAACTCTATTGAATGTTGAGAATGAACATCTGAGCCAATCCAAAAATGAACACTAACCGGTGGCTCCAGTCTCACAGTGTGCGGTCGTTACACTTTACACATTTCTTTTAAATCACAGCTGAAAGTAATCAATATACATCTCTAGCCTCCCTGTGGTATTACCCAAAATGTAATAACAAATATTGACAATCTCTAAAAACTTTAACTGTATTAGAAAGATTTAGAGGTCCAATGGGAAGCCTCTTGTGACGTTCACATTATCTAAGGTACAAAGTTATCCAGGTAAAAATATTATAACTCCAAATGTATTTGAATATCAATATTAATGTGAATATCTGGCCTTGGTTATGATGAAACAAGTGGCCATGACTCTCCAACAGCTGGACAGTGGACTCAAAGGTCAACACCACTTCCTGGTTTCTATTCCAGGATACAAACAGGACCCCAGTGTGATGGATGTGTTTATATTTCTGTTTTCATGCCATCAAAGGTCCATATCAAAGGAACTGCTGGAGGAAATGTGTTTAAATGTGGCACAAACCACGAAGAAAAAACAAAACACATTTTTGGCCATAACTCAACAACTCATGATAATTATGATCATTTCACACCAATGACATACAGTATACCATTAGAAAGTGACAGGACAAAGTCCAAATTCTTGGCCTTTCCAGACTGCTTCGTAACCTGAAGGATGCCGAAGCCTTCATGAAGGAGATGGAGAGACGTCGCTCTCAACATTAACTTCAACCCCTATGCTGACCACGTATGGATAAGTAGACTATTACACCTCCTCATTATACACACCCCTTTCTATTTCCTTTTTCCTTCACATGAATTTTCTCTGTGTGCGTATGTACGTGCATGCGTGCACGTGCCTATGTGTGTACGTGTAGGTGTGTATGTATGTATGTGTATATGTGTATATGTGTATATATATATGTGTATGTGTATATGTATGTATGTATGTATATGTGTGTATATGTATATGTGTATGTGTATATGTATGTATGTAATAACTGAAATTACATTAAAAAAATAGCTTTTACATTTTATTTTATTTATTTATTTTATTTTTTTTAGCTAGGATGAATTGAAAAAAAAATGGTGGTAAGAATGATATAAATACAATTGTTATAGTAGGTTCAATATGGAAGATGATGATTTATGATGATTCATGTTCGATTTATGTCTGTGTTTTTCTGTCCTTGTCTGATTGTTCGTATAGTTGGTTGTTATGTAATTTTTATTTATTTGTTGTCTAGTAATGTGAGGTAATATGTAACTTGTAAAAACTTAAAAATAAAATGATTGAAAGAAAGTGATGACATACATACACCCAGGTTAAAATATGTGAAATCTTAGCTGACACAACACGGTAATGATGTTTGTGTTGACATTTAACTGAATTGATATTTATGTGTGAATTAATACAAGTTGAACTGGGGTATTTTCGTGATGCTGCCTCTTGAACCTGCTCAGGGTCTCGTGCCCCTTCTCAATATTTCAGAATGTAAATATCCACATTCTGATCTGTACAAAGAAAAACAGTTTCCAGCCAACTGCACTGAAATGTGTGAAGGATTGTAAAGATATCATTGCTACACACAAGCCTGAAGCTAACCGTCACAAAATAGTCACCAAATGTAAGCTATTGGTTTTATGTACACGGACACAAATTGTTTGTATTTTATTTTGCGCCGGACGAAAAAGATTCCAACGGAGAGTCAATTATGTAATGTATTTTGTAATGGACGCGCTAATTAAATGTATGTTACCTAGCAACAGTCAGAACAAGTAGCAAAACTAATGACATACCCATCGCAAAATATCTATATACTGTAGGTATAAGTGCTTATTAGCAAATGTTGGCATGCACGAAACGAAAATGATGAACAAAGTCGACATTATACCTGCAAGACATCTTAGCAATGAGCAAGTTGGTGCAAGAGTGGAATTGTGTGATATAAACATAATTATGTAAACGTGATTTTTCATGTGCAAGCATAGGTTTAGTATGATATTGAATAGCTGTGTATTGTCTTGTGTACACATGTTTAGTATTTTAGTTGATGAGCTGATAGCAGATAGCAGATATCCCCACTAGTTGGCGCTGTTCAGGTGGCTGGAGGTGATGGGTTAAGAGCACGGAGAGGTTGGTCTTGACTGGTCTGGTTCGGTGTTAGGACTTAAAGTTATAAAGAAAACCCAGAACGTGTTGCACTAATTTATTCCTTGTTACACACCCACACCACTTACATTAGCATGCTAACGTTAGCCCCAAACAATTACATTGTTATATTGTTTATACGGTAATTAAGACATCAAATGGCAGGTTAATATAATGCACATTTCACCTCCTATTGTAAATTCAATCCCATTTAAAAGACACAAATGCATTACGTCATCATGATTACAGATTGTGAAGGATCCAGCTGAGGGGATCTGGGCCCTTGAGGGGGTTTTCAGGTCGACCCAGAACAGGCAGAAGATAATGATAATAAAGGTTTTAAAGTATGGAACGTTTTATAGTTACACAAAGTGAAGTGCATTTCTAACTGCACATATTGTCAAGCTACAGATGTAACAAATGTAGATACATGTTTTGTTTTAATGCCACATTTTGTATCTAAATGTAGACCAAAGGGTCTCCCCACCAGTAAGATGTAGAGCAGCTGTCAGGTCTTCTGATAAATGGACTGACTATAACATTCTGGTCACAATAACTGTTTGTTTACATCAGTAATCCTAAATGCAGTGGTTAGACAGGCCTACGCTGCATTTAAAACGATGAACATTTGTTACACAACTGTAACACTTGAACTTGAACTCGAACATGTTTTGGAGGAAGTTGACGACAGAACATTGGCATCGAAAACATCCTGCAAAACCAGACGGAGTGACAATTTGTTTTCACAGCGGTAGAAATGTACGCCTGTTTTTAACATCTACCGCCTATAACTGGTTCAGTTAACACCGAGCTGCAGGTGGGGGTGTGGCTGGTTTGCTAACTGTGGGGAAAACAACCATAAAGATCAATCAAAACCAATTCCAAGAGATAAGTCATTAGCTTTGTTCTGTACGATGCAATGCACTAACAATATATGTAGTCATTATGCATCGCAGACCAATCCACCACCAGGACGCCCCATCATAGAATTGTTCTAGCCTGTCTTAAGACAATAGTGATGTGTTACATGAACATAGAAACAGGTCTTGCTTGCTGTAATAATCCCTCCTGTTCATTCTGGCCGTCACATGTTCTAAGGCCCAAAAAACGCAAAACAAGAATTTCCACTGTCCATTGCCAATTATATTATATGTAAATAGAGACTGTAATAGAAAAGCTCTGATCTGAAGGCCGATGTGAGTCTGATTTGGTACCTTTCAAAGTTACTGTTGTTGTAGTACAACATGTGTTGCTATCCCACCACTCCAGCAAAGCAACTTTCTGGGAAAACACAGAGTGACTTCTGAGCTAAAAAGACTTTAGAAGATACTGAATTTATTTGTCTTATTCAGACTTTAATTTACAGAGGAGGGGGGTTGTGTGGATTTAGTCAGGGGGGGTGACTATGGAGAGAGGCCTGACGGGTTAGGGTCAGTGTTGTGGGATTGACCACCTTGTAGCTAGTTTAAGGGGCTTTTGGAGCAAGTGCTACCAGCTCCTTTCATTGAAAAAGAGTTGGCAACACTGGGCTGGGTTGGATAATTGTTTTATTTGTTGCGTTCTTTTGCTAGTTTTCCAATATTACAAACCTACGTTTAAGAAGAGATGTTTAATGGCCATTATGATCCGGAGGGATGATAAATAAATCCACATCTGAGTATTGTTTTAGTAAGACAGACCTCGAAAGAAGGTGAACCAATCATTTAACAAAATAAAACAAATAGCAACTGATATGAGTTGGGTTTAGTTCTCCCAACCTGAAACTAAAAGAGATCTGCGGTCTTCATCTTTTCTCTTCTTAATGAAGTAGCCAACAACCACAGCCATCAACACCAGCAACACAAAGAAGGCAATGGCTAAGACCACGGTGCTGATGTTGGCGTTGAGGGTCTCCTTGATTCCCAGACCTCCTTCGCTGACTTTAATGTGTGGATACACTGGTGGAGGATTCACTGAAAGACAACAGTGCATAGGTAGTAGGTAGGTAAGTAGGTAGGTGAGTAGATTTGTAGGTATATATGTAGTTAGATAGCTAGGTAGGTAGGTAGGTAGAAAGATAGTTGGTAAATTGGTAGATAGAAAGGTACATAGGTAGGTAAGTAGATAGGGAAGTAGGTAGGTATGTAGAAATGAAGGTACATAGGTAGATGGGTAAGTAGGTAGGTAGGTAAGTCGTTGGTAAGGTGGATAGGTAGGCAGGTAGACAGGTAGATAGTTAGGTAGCTAGGTAGGGAGATGAGCTAGGTCGTCACTGCGTCTGTCAATAGATCAATAAATGTATTGATAGATCAAATATTCACCTGCAGCAGGCTGATCAATCTTTTTCATCAAAGGGATGTTATCTTCCACAGCAGCATTGGAATCAGCCTGCATGACAAACCGCAAAGGACCCTGGGTAATGGAGTGTCCGACTGTCTCCTTGGTCACCCAACGCTTGCGTCTGCGCCGGGATGGATCCGCCAGACAACCCTGGGCACATCTGGAAAAGGAACTCCCAGACTCGCACAGGATGACGGAGCAGGTGATGTACACCTGTAGGATGGAAGTTAAGAGGTTTTAGATCAAAAAGAAGACAAGTGATCTTTCATAACAGGAAACTGTAGCTCATGCCGTGCTTCAATTTGCATTTCACATGTTGTTTCACAAAAATCTAATTTCATCTTTGAGCCAAAGCTTCATGTTTTAAAGCTGACGGTGTCCACTTCCTGAATGCAGTCCATGATTGTATCTGCCTGTGTGAATATGTTGGCATAAGTTTGGTGTCATTTGTTGTATTCGTTATGATTACCTGGTCATAGTTTCCAGTAAATTTGAAGGCTTGAACCTCAAATTTGAATGAAGTCTGATTGGATGGGTGGATTTTAAATGTCTCGTCCTGTTGACACCTGTCAGAGGAAGGAAGTGTAACACGTCACTGTTTATGAAAGAGGATGTTTATGATATGCCCAGATCAGCATCAGCACTCACCCGTTCTTGATGAGGTCATAGGAGAGGATGTTGTTTGGGTTGTCATCAGGGGTGCCTTTGCATGATTCGACAAACAGACTGACATTTGACAGATCCGCCTCCGCCTGAATGCTCATGTAAACCTTGTCCAGCAGCTTGACCTCCACTGGATAGGCGCTGGGGGCCACCTTGCTCGTAAAGTTGCCGTCGGTGAATATTTCAAAAGTGTAGCCGAAGCTGCCGAATCTGGACTCGGTGAAAACGTAGTCAGAATTGTGGAGGTTGAAGTAGCTGGAGATGCTGATGGTTTTCGGAAACTGGCACGAGATGTCGATCTTAAGTTTCTTTCTCCGGACTATAATCTCGCTGGGCAGCACGAAGGAGGTTATCTGGTTCTTGAAAACGAGAAAGTCGCCTTGATCCTGTATTTGAGACCACAAAGAAAGTGCTATGTGAAGGGAAATGAACAGGAAGTTCTTTATTTTATCCCCTTTTCATTGTGTTTTACAGCGAGATCATTCTTCTCACTGCCACGTAATTAATACTTTCCTTTGTGGCGCAGAGTGCTGCAGGAATCGTCCGACAGCCTACATGTTGAGTCAGTTTTTTTTTACACTAAATATGAGAACTAGTCCAAAAATCATAAAAGTAGTGTTTGTTTGGAAAAATGATCATCAACTTCTGTTTTATTTTGTGCAATAATCCAAAATGCAACGAGGAAACCAGTGACGCTTACTTCCTGTCGAAAATAAACCATCGCTGGAGCAGCAACTTCCTGATTTGAAAAATTAATAAATATGGAAATGTTTTTGCATACCTCAAGTTTGGTGCCGCAGGTGCTGAATGACATGACGCCCACGATGTGAGTGTCGTTGGAGGAGAGAGAGCACGACGAGTCTCTCAGCTGCAGGAAGTTCTCGTCGATGCCGGGCATGTAGGCTTTCTCCAGGACCACCACCATCTTGTTGGGGGAGCACGTCACACTGGCCTTGCCTGTGAATCATCAAAGATAACACAGTTCCAGAGCCAGAACGTTTGTGTATCTTTGTGGTCATTTTGAGTCTCTTTGTGGTCATATTGTGTCTCTTTGTGGTCATTTTGAGTCTCTTTGTGGACAGTCATTTTGTGTATCTTTGTGGTCATATTGTGTATCTTTGTGGTCATATTGTGTCTCTTTGTGGTCAGTTTGAGTCTCTTTGTGGTCATTTTGTATACCTTTGTGGTCATATTGTGTCTCTTTGTGGTCAGTTTGTGTGTCTTTGTGGTCATATTGTGTATCTTTGTGGTCATTTTGTGTCTCTTTGTGGTCATTTTGTGTATCTTTGTGGTCATATTGTGTCTCTTTGTGGTCAGTTTGAGTCTCTTTGTGGTCATTTTGTATACCTTTGTGGTCATATTGTGTCTCTTTGTGGTCAGTTTGTGTGTCTTTGTGGTCATATTGTGTATCTTTGTGGTCATTTTGTGTCTCTTTGTGGTCATTTTGTGTATCTTTGTGGTCATATTGTGTCTCTTTGTGGTCAGTTTGAGTCTCTTTGTGGTCATTTTGTGTCTCTTTGTGGTCATATTGTGTCTCTTTGTGGTCAGTGTGTGTGTCTTTGTGGTCATATTGTTTCTCTTTGTAGTCATTCGTGTCTCTTTCTGGTCATATTGTGTCTCTTTGTGGTCAGTTTGTGTCTCTTTGTGGTCATATTGTGTCTCTTTGTGGTCAGTTTGTGTCTCTTTGTGGTCATATTGTGTCTCTTTGTGGTCATATTGTGTCTCTTTGTGGTCATATTGTGTCTCTTTGTGGTCAGTTTGTGTCTCTTTGTGGTAATATTGTGTCTCTTTGTGGTCAGTTTGTGTCTCTTTGTGGTCAGTTTGTGTCTCTTTGTGGTCAGTTTGTGTCTCTTTGTGGTCATATTGTGTCTCTTTGTGGTCATATTGTGTCTCTTTGTGGTCAGTTTGTGTCTCTTTGTGGTCATATTGTGTCTCTTTGTGGTCAGTTTGCGTCTCTTTGTAGTCATTCGTGTATCTTTGTGGTCAGTTTGTGTCTCTTTGTGGTCATTTTGTGGTAAATGTTAAACTTTGAGAAGTAACCGGGCAGCTCATGGAGAGGAACATGATGTGTCTCTCGGGTCCCAAAACAAAAAAGAACGAATGATGCAACATTCAGACAATACCAGAGACGACTATACATAAATATAAACGTATAAATACAGAGACACAGATCGCATATTAATGCCAGTCCAACTCACGATGTTTCCAGTGATCAATATCATTGAATGATAATTATGACGCAACTGACGATCAACAAACCTTGAAGGAGAGACGCTTGGGTCACCATGACAACGACACACCTCATATCTGATTGTCTATATGCCAAAACAGAGAAAATATGTGTTATTTATTATTGAGAGAGGCACTACTTACAATGAGGTTACTGAGTATGTAACAAGAAATTCAATAAATAAAGAACAAAGTTAGTTACAGAAACCAGAACCAAATAATCTGCTCAATCAATAGTGGCTGGTGTCTTTGTTAGTCCTCTTCTTTATTTAAAGAAACAAAAGATGTCCGCTCTGCTAACGAGACACAAAGCGGTGCATGCAGCTCAGAGGACTCACGTTTCTTTGGTCTCTGCCGTGAAGCAGACCGGCACGGATCTGTACAGGTCTCTGGGCTGGGGGGTCCAGCTCAGGGTCAGTTCAGCCTTTCCCTCCAGCTGGTCTGTGAAGGCTTTGCTCATGTTCTGGGGGCCGCTCACCTGGAACTCCCGGATGCTTCAGGAAGAGGGAGACAGGTGTGACACGGATCATAGGGCCCAAAGCATCAGGGCTTCACCGACAGATGTCAATCAAAGAAACTCAGAATGAACACAAAGAAACAAAACGATTACAAAAAGGTGGAAGGACCCCGACAACAAGAACTACAAAAGCCCCAAGCAGCTACAAAGAGATGCTACAGAACTACAAAGAGACACAAACCACCAAAAGAAGATACAAAACCACAACAATGAGACTTAACACAACAAAACGTGTTCTGAAACAGCTCCAGATAATGAATAACACAAACCACGTCAAGAAGAGACACAAACACAACTACAAAGAGACAAAACACAACTACAAAGAGACACAAACACAAAGAGAAAGAGACACAAACACAACTACAAAGAGACAAAACACAACTACAAAGAGACAAAACACAACTACAAAGAGACACAAACACAACTACAAAGAGACAAAACACAAAGAGACAAAACACAACTACAAAGAGACACAAACACAACTACAAAGAGACAAAACACAAAGAGACAAAACACAAAGAGACAAAACACAACTACAAAGAGACACAAACACAACTACAAAGAGACAAAACACAAAGAGACAAAACACAACTACAAAGAGACACAAACACAACTACAAATAGACACAAAACGACCACAAAGACACACAAGATGACCACAAGGGACGGTAAATAGGACTAAACCTTGGACAGAGATGACCCCAAAGCGGCTCAACAACCACAGAGTGTGAGTCTCTTACAGCAGCGTCCCTTCGCCCTTCGCCCAGCGTTAAGAGGAACATACCTGGCGTGGCTGGCTTGTGCTCGGGCAGAAAGCTGGAAGTTCTGACCCACAGTGGCAAAAAGAAGGTCCCCATTGGACGGCGTCTGGGACAAGAACCTGGGCCGCACATGACCAGGTTCACAGTTTGGGACGGAAGGAACGACTGAAACAGACAGGACGGACGGCTTGTTTTTGCCTTCACTGGTTTGCAGTGGTTTCCAGTACTTTATGTGGTTTTTTATGTTTTATGTGGTACTTTATGTGTTTTTTATGTTTTATGTGGTACTTTATGTGTTTTTTATGTTTTATGCAGTACTTTTTGTGTTTTTTTTATGTTTTATGTGGTACTTTATGTGGTTTTTATGTTTTATGTGGTACTTTAGTTTTATGTGGTACTTTATGTGGTTTTTATGTTTTATGCAGTACTTTTTGTATTTTTTTTTTATTTTTTATGTGGTACTTTATGTGTTCTTTTTACGTTCTATGTGGTACTTTATGTGTTTTTTATGTTTTATGTGGTACTTTATGTGTTCTTTTTACGTTCTATGTGGTACTTTATGTGTTTTTTTATGTTTTATGTGTTACTTTATGTGGTTTTTATGTTTTATGTGGTACTTTATGTGGTTTTTATGTTTTATGTGGTACTTTAGTTTTATGTGGTACTTTATGTGGTTTTTATGTTTTATGCAGTACTTTAGTTTTATGTGGTACTTTATGTGGTTTTTATGTTTTATGCAGTACTTTTTGTGTTTTTTTTATGTTTTATGTGGTACTTTATGTGTTCTTTTTTTATTTTTTATGTGGTACTTTATGTGTTCTTTTTACGTTCTATGTGGTACTTTATGTGTTTTTTATGTTTTATGTGGTACTTTATGTGTTCTTTTTACGTTCTATGTGGTACTTTATGTGTTTTTTTATGTTTTATGTGTTACTTTATGTGGTTTTTATGTTTTATGTGGTACTTTATGTGGTTTTTATGTTTTATGTGGTACTTTAGTTTTATGTGGTACTTTATGTGGTTTTTATGTTTTATGCAGTACTTTAGTTTTATGTGGTACTTTATGTGATTTTTATGTTTTATGCAGTACTTTTTGTGTTTTTTTATGTTTTATGTGTTACTTTATGTGGTTTTTATGTTTTATGTGGTACTTTATGTGTTCTTTTTACGTTCTATGTGGTACTTTATGTGTTTTTTTATGTTTTATGTGTTACTTTATGTGGTTTTTATGTTTTATGTGGTACTTTATGTGGTTTTTATGTTTTATGTGTTACTTTATGTGGTTTTTATGTTTTATGTGGTACTTTATGTGGTTTTTATGTTTTATGTGGTACTTTATGTGTTTTTTTATGTTTTATGTGGTGCTTTATGTGGTTTCTTTAAGTTTTATGTGGTACTTTGTGTGGTTTTTACTTTATGTGTTTTTTTACGTTTTATGTGGTTTCTTGCAATGCCTTCCCATCATAACTTGTGGGCCTCGTACTCACTCTCGATGGAGAACTGCAGCTTCACTTTGCAGAGAGGCGGCGCGGTGGCGTCCGCGGCCTCGCGCAACACCGCCGTCCCGTCCCCGTAGGTCAGCGTGATGCTTCTGCGTGGAAAGTCCTCCAGCAGCAGCTCAAACACGTGGTTGCCGACGGCGACTTGACCGTCGGCCGTCAGCGCGCACGCAGTCTGGGAGGAGAAGGGAGCGAACACGGTTAAAGCCTATCGATCCGCGCGGAAGGGGAGGAGCGACCTTCGGGAGCTTTGTTCGGGAAGTGTCGCCACGGTTACCTCGTCCAGAGCGAAGTTGGCGGGAGGCGCGGCGTCGGAGGCGAAGCGGCACTTCACGAGGTCTCCGTCGGGATCGTGGGCCAGAAGGGGGACCTTGGAGAAGCAGTTCTGAGGCACGCTGCAAGAAAACCAACGTGCACACGCTCAGAGGTTGGATATGTGTTCTGATCTCCGGGTCAAAGGTCAAAGGGTCGAGGAAGTCAAAGACAAGAATGTTGTCTCTCTACTGAGCGCTTCGTACCGTAGCGACGACACGGTGGCCGTGACGGGACAGCCATTCAGGGCGTTGGAGTCGGACCGGCTGCCCAAGTCCAGCTCTGCAGAAGAAGTCCAGTTCGTCTTTCCTTCAACATTAGAAGTCCAGCAGCAGCCCGAGTCCCTGAGGAGGAGACGGAGGTCAGAGGGGTTCACACACACACACACACGCATAAACACACACACACACACACACACACATACACACACACACACACACGTACACACACGCATAAACACACACACACACACACACACACACACACACACGCACACGCATAAACACACACACACACACACACACACACACATACACACACACACACACACACACATACACACACATACACACACGCATAAACACACACACATACACACACACACACACGCACATAAACACACACACACACACACACACACACACATAAACACACACATACACACAAACACACACACACACACACATACACACACATAAACACACACACACACACATACACACACACACACACGCACACGCACACGCACACACACACATACATAAACACACACACACACACATACACACACACACATATACATAAACACACACACATACACACACACACACATACATAAACACACACACACACACATACATAAACACACACACACACACATACATAAACACACACACATACATAAACACACACACACACACACACATACATAAACACACACACACACACATACATAAACACACACACACACACACACATATACATAAACACACACACACACAAACATAAAAGGCATTTTACTCAAATCACATTTTTTTGTTAAAAACGAACAATGTTAAAGAATAAATAAATATCAACATTGAGAGACAGACGCTCATAACAGAGTTCAACAAACTACAACATTTAAACAGATAAAATCTTTTACTTTTTAACAATTTTCAATAATGTTCAGTACTGACAAATATCACATCATGTTAATATGATATTTACACCTGGCTGCATTAAACATGTCGATTTAAATCAGATGTTTTGTATTCATGTTTTTATTGTAATTTACTGCTAAACTATACATTTTTTCATCATTCCTAACTTTCATTTTTAATTAAATTGTGAACAAAATCAAACTCCAAAGCAAATTCTTTATATGTGAAAAAAAGTGAAGTGTTGTGATTCTGACCCTCAAACTGATATTTTAGAAGAACTGAGCTCCTCAACCAAAACTCCAAAGTTACATAATACAACATATTTATTTATATTATTTATTTTAATTAATAATAATAATAATTCATAAAGTGTATTTTCTGTCTCGACGAGTTTAAAATTCTTTCCAGACATGTTTCGTGTTATAACCAAAGTTTATAACATATTAAAGAGGAGGAGAAGAACAACAAGAAAAACAACAAGAAAAAGAACAACAACAACAAGAGCAAGAATAAGAACAACAACAACAAAAACAGGAAGAAGAATAAGAACAAGAACAAGAAGAAGATGAACAAGAATAAGAACAAGAAGAACAACAACAAGAAGATGAACAAGAATAAGAACAACAAGAACAACAAGAACAACAACAACAAGAACAACAACTAGAACAAGAAGAAGAACAAGAACACGAAGAAGAAGAACAACAAGAAGATGAACAAGAAGAAGAAGAAGAACAACAACAACAACAACAAGAACAAGAAGAAGAACACGAAGAAGATGAACAAGAAGAACAACAACAAGAACAACAACAAGAAGATGAACAAGAAGAAGAAGAACAACAACAACAACAACAAGAAGAACACCGAGAAGATGAACAACAAGAACAACAACAAGAAGATGAACAAGAAGAAGAAGAACAACAACAACAACAAGAAGAACACGAAGAAGATGAACAAGAAGAAGAACAAGAAGAACAACGACAAGAACAAGAAGAAGAACAAGAACACGAAGAAGAAGAACAAGAAGAACAAGAAGAACAAGAAGAACAAGAAGAAGAACAAGAATAGGAAGATGAACAAGAAGAACAAGAAGAACAAGAAGAGGAGGGCCCACCTCAGGGAGAGGGAGGTGTTGCTGCTTGAGGTGGTGGCTGTGACGCGCCTCTCGGACTGGCACCACTCCTCCCTCCCGGTGCCGGTCCGGTCCGTCTGCATGACGATGGACTCGTTGAAGCTCGTGCACGTCCCGTTCTCACAGGTGTAGGACGACTGATTCTGACAGCTGATTCGTCCATTAAGTCTGCGATGGAAGGTCACCTTCAGAGTCGGGAGAAAAAAACAGAATTCATACCACAAAAGGTTTAAACAGCACTTAAAGTTTCCTTTGAAGAAAAGAGAGAGAGAGAGAGAGAGAGAGAGAGAGAGAGATGGCATGAGGAATGACACGCAGGTGTTTCACAAGCCGAGCAGCACTTCCTCAACATGTTAAGCTGCAAAAAGCTCTAAAATATGCTTTTTTTAAATATATGTTCTTCAGGCGTGAAGTTTTTCAAACAGCGTGACTGTGAAAAGAAAACATTATAAATCTTTTATTGTTCTGATTCATTCGCTCAGTCGTGATGAAGATACCTGGACCGTCCCGTCCGTCTGCTTCTGAGGAGCCGTGAAGCTGACGCTGTCTCCGTGGAAGCTGAGCGAGGAGGAGAACCCCCACAGGGCGAGCAGCAGCAGCAGCCGTAGAGCCTTCATGGTCGTCCGGAGGCGTCTGAGGAGCCACGCAGCTCGTTCAGCCTCTTAGCTCCGGGGGGAGGAATCCACACCCAACTGGACGGACCAGATCTGCGCTCCGCTGGAGGAATTTGTGATGCTCTGCCTTTCTTTATTAAAGGGCTCACCGCAGATAATTTAAGAACAGTAACCATGGAGATGGGATTCTGCCTTGGAGGACTTTTGTTTGCCGTGAACTTAAGATATGATGGTGCATCACCAATCAAGGCTTTGTAGGTGAGGAGAAGAATTTTAAATGTGATTCTTGATTTTACAGGGAGCCAGTGCAGCGCAGCTAATACAGGAGTCATGTGATCTCTTTTCTTAGTTTTTGTGAGTACACGAGCTGCAGCATTCTGGATCAACTGGAGGGATTTAAGAGACTTATTAGAGCAGCCTGATAATAAGGAGTTGCAGTAATCGTGGAGTTAAAGGACAAGTCTCGGTCAAAGATAACTAGAGATTCTTTACAGTGGTGTTGGATGCCAGGGCAATGCCATCTACAGAAACCACATCACCAGATAATTGATGTCTGAGGTGTTCAGGGCCCAGTAAAATAACTTCAGTTTTGTCTGAGTTTAACATCAGGAAGTTGCAGGTCATCCATGTTTTTATGTCTTTAAGACATTCTTGAATTTTAGCGAGCTGGTTGGTCTCCTCTGGTTTGATCGATAGATATAATTGAGTATCGTCTGCATAGCAATGAAAGTTTATGCAGTGTTTCCTGATAATATTGCCCAAAGGAAGCATATATAAGGTAAATAAAATTGGTCCAAGCACAGAACCTTGTGGAACTCCGTGATTAACGTTGGTGGTCATTGAGGCTTCATCGTTTACAAATACAAATTGAGATCGATCTGATAAATAGGATTTAAACCAACTTAGTGCGGTACCTGAAATGCCAATCGACTGATCCAGTCTCTGTAATAGGATGTCATGATCAATGGTGTCGAACGCAGCACTAAGGTCTAACAAGACCAGTACAGAGATGAGTCCTTTATCAGCACTAAGGTCTAATAAGACCAGTACAGAGATGAGTCCTTTATCAGCACTAAGGTCTAACAAGACCAGTACGGAGATGAGTCCTTTATCAGCACTAAGGTCTAATAATACCAGTACAGAGATGAGTCCTTTATCAGCACTAAGGTCTAATAATACCAGTACAGAGATGAGTCCTTTATCAGCACTAAGGTCTAATAATACCAGTACAGAGATGAGTCCTTTATCAGCACTAAGGTCTAACAAGACCAGTACGGAGATGAGTCCTTTATCAGCAATAAGGTCTAATAAGACCAGTACAGAGATGAGTCCTCTATCAGCACTAAGGTCTAACAAGACCAGTACAAAGATGAGTCCTTTATCAGCACCAAGGTCTAACAAGACCAGTACAGAGATGAGTGCTTTATCAGCAGTAAGGTCTAACAAGACCAGTACAGAGATTAGTCCTTTATCAGCACTAAGGTCTAACAAGACCAGTACAGAGATGAGTCCTTTATCAACACTAAGGTTTAACAAGACCAGTACAGAGATTAGTCCTTTATCAGCACTAATGTCTAACAAAACCAGTACGGAGATGAGTCCTTTATCAGCACTACGGTCTAACAAGACCAGTACAGAGATGAGTCCTTTATCAGCACTAAGGTCTAACAAGACCAGTACAGAGATGAGTCCTTTATCAGCATTAAGGTCTAACAAGACCAGTACAGAGATGAGTCCTTTATCAGCACCAAGGTCTAACAAGACCAGTACAGAGATGAGTGCTTTATCAGCACTAAGGTCTAACAAGACCAGTACAGAGATTAGTCCTTTATCAGCACTAAGGTCTAACAAGACCAGTACAGAGACGAGTCCTTTATCAACACTAAGGTTTAACAAGACCAGTACAGAGATGAGTCCTTTATCAGCACTAAGGTCTAACAAGACCAGTACAGAGATGAGTCCTTTATCAGCATTAAGGTCTAACAAGACCAGTACAGAGATGAGTCTGATGTATAAAGTCACTCAACTGATCTGCGACTACTTTCTCAAGGATCTTAGAGAGGAAGGGAAGGTTAGAGATCGGTCTGTATCATCTATTGTACTTCTGGTCACATGACATCTGTTGTACTTCTGGTCCCATGACATCTATTGTACTTCTGGTCACATGACATCTATTGTACTTCTGGTCACATGACATCTATTGTACTTCTGGTCACATGACATCTGTTGTACTTCTGGTCCCATGACATCTATTGTACTTCTGGTCACATGACATCTATTGTACTCCTGGTCACATGACATCTGTTGTACTTCTGGTCCCATGACATCTATTGTACTTCTGGTCACATGACATCTATTGTACTCCTGGTCACATGACATCTGTTGTACTTCTGGTCCCATGACATCTATTGTTCTTCTGGTCACATGACATCTATTGTACTACTGGTCACATGACATCTGTTTTACATATGTTCACATGACATCTATTGTACTCCTGGTCACATGACATCTGTTGTACTTCTGGTCACATGACATCTATTGTTCTTCTGGTCACATGACATCTATTGTACTCCTGGTCACATGACATCTATTGTACTCCTGGTCACATGACATCTATTGTTCTTCTGGTCACATGACATCTATTGTACTTATGGTCCCATGACATCTATTGTACTTATGGTCCCATGACATCTATTGTTCTTCTGGTCCCATGACATCTGTTGTACTTATGGTCCCATGACATCTATTGTACTTCTGGTCCCATGACATCTATTGTACTTCTGGTCCCATGACATCTATTGTACTTATGGTCCCATGACATCTATTGTACTTATGGTCCCATGACATCTATTGTACTTCTGGTCCCATGACATCTATTGTTCTTCTGGTCACATGACATCTATTGTACTCCTGGTCACATGACATCTGTTGTACTTCTGGTCCCATGACATCTTTTGTGCTTCTGGTCCCATGACATCTATTGTACTTCTGGTCACATGACATCTATTGTACTTCTGGTCACATGACATCTGTTGTACTTCTGGTCCCATGACATCTATTGTACTTCTGGTCACATGACATCTATTGTTCTTCTGGTCCCATGACATCTATTGTTCTTCTGGTCCCATGACATCTATTGTACTTCTAGTCACGTGACATCTATTGTACTTCTGGTCACATGACATCTGTTGTACTTCTAGTCACATGACATCTGTTGTACTTCTGGTCCCATGACATCTGTTGTACTTCTGGTCCCATGACATCTGTTGTTCTTCTGGTCCCATGACATCTGTTGTTCTTCTGGTCCCATGACATTTATTGTTCTTCTGGTCACATGACATCTATTGTTTTCTGGTCACATGCCATCTATTGTTCTTCTGGTCCCATGACATCTGTTGTTCTTCTGGTCCCATGACATCTGTTGTACTTATGGTCCCATGACATCTGTTGTACTCCTGGTCCCATGACATCTATTGTTCTTCTGGTCCCATGACATCTGTTGTACTTATGGTCCCATGACATCTATTGTACTTCTGGTCACATGACATCTGTTTTACATATGTTCACATGACATCTATTGTACTTCTGGTCACATGACATCTGTTGTACTTCTGGTCCCATGACATCTGTTGTACTTCTGGTCCCATGACATCTGTTGTTCTTCTGGTCCCATGACATTTATTGTACTTCTGGTCACATGACATCTGTTTTACATATGTTCACATGACATCTATTGTACTTCTGGTCACATGACATCTGTTGTACTTCTAGTCACATGACATCTGTTGTACTTCTGGTCCCATGACATCTGTTGTACTTCTGGTCCCATGACATCTGTTGTTCTTCTGGTCCCATGACATTTATTGTTCTTCTGGTCACATGACATCTATTGTTTTCTGGTCACATGCCATCTATTGTTCTTCTGGTCCCATGACATCTGTTGTACTTCTGGTCACATGACATCTGTTGTTCTTCTGGTCCCATGACATTTATTGTTCTTCTGGTCACATGACATCTATTGTTTTCTGGTCACATGCCATCTATTGTTCTTCTGGTCCCATGACATCTGTTGTACTTCTGGTCACATGACATCTGTTGTACTTCTGTCCATCCTGATAGAGGGATCTTTCTCTGTTGCTGTTCTTGTTCTGAGGTCAAAGTTCAGAGGATGAGATATGTGTACAGATTGTAAAGCCCTCTGAGGAGAGTTTGTGATTTTTAATTTTGGGCTATACAAAATAAACTGAATTGAATAGAAATTGAACTGACTCTGTCATCCAGGACCTTTTTGATGGTTATACAGTGTGTGAGTTTAAGTGCAGCAGTCTACTTTCGTCAACCATTATTTGATTAATATTATTAATAGTTTTTAGTACCATTATTTTGAGCATTATTAGTTAATATTATTATTAGTGTTATTAGTGTTAATTAGTATTATAATTAGTATTATTATCACATAGTAATTCACATTGGCTGATGACCAAACCAATCTTGCTCTTTGATCAGTTCAACGAAATTAGCCAATAATAAATTATTTTATTTTATGTGATTTTAGAGTAATTGTATAATTACGCTGATTTTATAAATTAATGTGTATTTAATTGTGCGTGCGCGTACGTAAACGGCTTTTGCGTTTTTTTGTGACCAACGGCGACCCGTAGTGACGTCACCTCATAGAAATCGTCAAGAGTGGCAAGATGGCTACGGAACCAAATAAGACCGAGATCCTGAGCATTTTTAAACGGTTAAGATCCGTCGCTACGAACAAGGTAACCGGGCGATGCTCCGCCGCCGCGCGCGTGCGTCGTTATGTTTGCGTGTCGCGTGTTTTCTGTCGGTTGGCTTCTTCCGGTCCCGAGCAGAGGCCCCCGGCTAGGTGGGGGCTAACTAGCTAGCAGTCAAACGTAAAGGCCACGTAGACCTAACGGTGTCTCTCTACGTTAAGGACACGGGTTCAACGGGTAGTCTGGGCTCTGCATGTGTAGCACAATAAGACACGGGTTCGCCGGGTCACGGGTTCACGGGTTAGTCTGGACAATAAGACACGGTTCAGTGAAGATGTTTACGTCTGGCAGGTGTTGAACCATAGTGCCATCAGTGACGTCATAACGGCCGGTCAGCACACTGAATGGGTTTATTGTGTCTAGTTCTTATGGTTCTATTAAAGTCCAGTAGTGAACTTTACTCTGAGTCACACTGAGGAACTTTATATACATTTACCTTTTATACTTCTACATCTCACAGGTACATACTGTACTACATCTCAGAGGTACACACTACTCTTTACTACATCTCACAGGTACATACTATACTCTTTACTACATCTCAGAGGTACATAATGTACTCTTTACTACATCTCAGAGGTACATAATGTACTCTTTACTACATCTCACAGGTACATACTATACTCTTTACTACATCTCAGAGGTACATAATGTACTCTTTACTACATCTCAGAGGTACATAATGTACTCTTTACTACATCTCACAGACGTGCTACATTCAGTCAGTAGCTTTAGAGCGTTTTTGGTATCAGATACACGAGGCTCACCATGACACAAGGTACTGGACCTTTAACGTACCAGAACCTCACGAGACTCACCTTGACACAAGGTACTGAACCTTTAACGTACCAGAACCTCCCGAGACTCACCGTGACACAAGGTACTGAACCTCACGAGGCTCACCATGACACAAGGTACTGAACCTTTAACGTACCAGAACCTCACGAGACTCACCTTGACACAAGGTACTGAACCTTTAACGTACCAGAACCTCACGAGACTCACCGTGACACAAGGTACTGAACCTCACGAGGCTCACCATGACACAAGGTACTGAACCTTTAACGTACCAGAACCTCACGAGGCTCACCGTGACACAAGGTACTGAACCTTTAACGTACCAGAACCTCACGAGACTCACCGTGACACAAGGTACTGAACCTTTAACGTACCAGAACCTCACAAGGCTCACCGTGACACAAGGTACTGAACCTCACGAGGCTCACCGTGACACAAGGTACTGAACCTTTAACGTACCAGAACCTCACGAGGCTCACCTTGACACAAGGTACTGAACCTTTAACGTACCAGAACCTCACGAGGCTCACCGTGACACAAGGTACTGAACCTTTAACGTACCAGAACCTCACGAGGCTCACCGTGACACAAGGTACTGAACCTTACGAGGCTCACCGTGACACAAGGTACTGAACCTCACGAGGCTCACCGTGACACAAGGTACTGAACCTTTAACGTACCAGAACCTCACGAGGCTCACCGTGACACAAGGTACTGAACCTTTAACGTACCAGAACCTCACGAGGCTCACCGTGACACAAGGTACTGAACCTTACGAGGCTCACCGTGACACAAGGTACTGAACCTTTAACGTACCAGAACCTCACGAGGCTCACCGTGACACAAGGTACTGAACCTTTAACGTACCAGAACCTCACGAGGCTCACCGTGACACAAGGTACTGAACCTTTAACGTACCAGAACCTCACGAGACTCACCGTGACACAAGGTACTGAACCTTTAACGTACCAGAACCTCACGAGGCTCACCGTGACACAAGGTACTGAACCTTTAACGTACCAGAACCTCACAAGGCTCACCGTGACACAAGGTACTGAACCTTTAACGTACCAGAACCTCACGAGGCTCACCGTGACACAAGGTACTGAACCTCACGAGGCTCACCGTGACACAAGGTACTGAACCTTTAACGTACCAGAACCTCACGAGACTCACCGTGACACAAGGTACTGAACCTTTAACGTACCAGAACCTCACGAGGCTCACCGTGACACAAGGTACTGAACCTTACGAGGCTCACCGTGACACAAGGTACTGAACCTTTAACGTACCAGAACCTCACAAGGCTCACCGTGACACAAGGTACTGAACCTTTAACGTACCAGAACCTCACGAGGCTCACCGTGACACAAGGTACTGAACCTCACGAGGCTCACCGTGACACAAGGTACTGAACCTTACGAGGCTCACCGTGACACAAGGTACTGAACCTTTAACGTACCAGAACCTCACGAGGCTCACCGTGACACAAGGTACTGAACCTTTAACGTACCAGAACCTCACGAGACTCACCGTGACACAAGGTACTGAACCTTTAACGTACCAGAACCTCACGAGGCTCACCGTGACACAAGGTACTGAACCTTTAACGTACCAGAACCTCACGAGGCTCACCGTGACACAAGGTACTGAACCTTACGAGGCTCACCGTGACACAAGGTACTGAACCTTTAACGTACCAGAACCTCACAAGGCTCACCGTGACACAAGGTACTGAACCTTTAACGTACCAGAACCTCACGAGGCTCACCGTGACACAAGGTACTGAACCTTTAACGTACCAGAACCTCACGAGGCTCACCGTGACACAAGGTACTGAACCTCACGAGGCTCACCGTGACACAAGGTACTGAACCTTTAACGTACCAGAACCTCACGTGTGGTTCTTGTGTCTCACTCGGGTTCTCCCGGTAATGACGGTTCATGACGTGCGCGTGTTGTTTTTCCTGCACAGGTATGCTTCGACTGCGCGGCCAAGAGCCCGAGCTGGGCGAGCATCTCGCACGGCGTGTTCTTGTGCATCGACTGCTCCGGCATCCACCGCTCGCTGGGCGTGCACCTCAGCTTCATCAGGTGAGCGGCGCTGCCAACACTCGGTGGCGGCTCAGTGTGACACCAAGGCCACTTTAATGACACACTCACTGTGTATGTCATAATAATATATAAGATAATGTAAAGCTGGGTCGGTCTTTATCGTCACGATCATATCGGCACCTTCAGTATCTGAACGTAGAAGAGGAGATTCCTGCTGTTCAACAAACAGACTTGAGTCTGCGGTCTCAGTTTGTGATACCGGGGTGCTGATCTCTTTGCCTCTTTGCCTCTGTGCCTCAGGTCCACTGAGCTAGACTCCAACTGGAACTGGTTCCAGCTCAGATGCATGCAGGTCGGAGGCAACGCCAATGCGGTGAGTCTGAGATGCGTGTGAGTTTAACCATGTGGCGTAATTATCTAGTGCGGTTGGGACATACTGCGGTTGATTAATGAGTCGATGACTCCTCCTTCTGCCTTTGAAGACGGTGTTCTTCCGCCAGCACGGCTGCTCCACCAACGACACCAACTCCAAGTACAACAGCCGTGCGGCGCAGCTGTACCGGGAGAAGATTCGTCAGCAGGCCAACGCCGCGCTGTCCAAATACGGCTCTGAGGTGAGTCACAAGCTGCTGCATATCTGAGCTAACGGCGTCACACCGCTGCACGCAAAGGACAACATTAATACACACACACAGACGCACTATAGTTGACCAGAAAAAAAACTTTTTAAGTCTCATGTTGAACGCAGCACTACGTGAAAGTAAAAGAAGAACTTCTTTTTCTAAAAAGAGTTTCATTTATTGATTATTTTCTACGCCGAGGCAGTTGGCTGTCTGTCCTCGTTCATAAAGCTAAACGTTTGTTTGTTTGTTTATTATATGAATCAAAACACGATAAAACTATCCTTCAGTGATTTCTGCCATAAAGTTGGACAAACGTCATCTGACTTTATTTATCTGAACTCACGCTCAACGAATCTTCACTGCAGTCACACACACACACACACACACACACACACACACACACACACACACACACACACACACACACACACACACACACACACACACACACACCACCACTCATACTATGTGTGCCTGTCAAAACACACATAATCTTATCTACACACTATCTGAGCCTTTCTGCTCCACGGTGTTTGGTCTGTGATGCGTTCCATACAGACCAGATCTGGTTTGATCTGGTCAGACCAGATCTGGTTTGATCTGGTCTGACCTGATCTGGTTTGATCTGGTCTGACCTGATCTGGTTCCCCGGTAGTCTGATAAGCTAGCGGCTGCACAGAGATGAACCGGCGTCCCGTCTCGATCAGAGTCCACGGGGCGTGCGCTGGTTTCTAAGGAATGTTCTGGTTGCAGCTCTGGATCGAGTCCTCTGCAGGAAGCGCGCCTTCAGCTCCCGAGAAGAAAGAGACCGACTTCTTTGAGGAACTTACACAGGTGTGTGTGTGTGTGTGTGTGTGTGTGTGTGTGTGTGTGTGTGTGTGTGTGTGTGTGTGTGTGTTTATTAGTCAACGAAACACTGGCAGCCATCTTCAATAAATACGTTTGTGATCAATAAATGTTCGCCACATATCAGGGAATATCTTTGAGAAAGTCAATTCGTTATTTTTATATAAAAATAAAAATGTGACCAGTTAAGTTATATACAACAGTACATCTGAAACTACATTTATTGGTAGTATAAAAAAATAACAGCATTAATACAACAAAATCATATTAAAAGTGGCCCAGAAAATAGATGATGGAGGAATAAAATCACCATTAAATGAAGTTAATAGCACATTGTTGACATTATCAGCTGTACGTTACATCCTCATAATATATTCTAAATGTTATTTCTTTCTTTTTGACCGTCAGACTGCGGATGACTGGAGCGCGGCGCCGCCCGCCGGGCCGGAGCAGAACGGAGCCGCCGTCACCTCGCAGCTGCCGGACGGCCCGGCCAGAGGCCACGATGACACCCGTGAGTAGAACAACACGTTGAAGAGGCCGCTGCGTTTTATAGCCAGAAGGGATTTAAAACGTAACGCCGGGCGGTATGTGGTGCTGTTTGCAGGACTGCAGGAAGGACCGAGCATCGACTGTCTGAGCACGTCGCCCACAGCCGCCCTCGGTGAGTGTGTGAGCTCTTTCATAACCGTGTGTGTGTGTGTGTGTGTGTTTTACTGTTTTTAATTGCAAGAAAAGAAATACGAAGGTTAAAAGATCTCAATAGTTGGCGTCTACTCCGTCGGTCTGGAGGTTACTTCACGGTCTAAATGTTGATTTAACATTCTAACTGAACCGGAAGTAGAATAAAAGGCTTTTCTAACACAAGACATGAATGTTTTATTGGAGTTAAAGAAAGCTTCTTTTTGTTCTTTGGGAAAGTGAAGCGCTCGGTTCTCATTTAATCATTTAAATGACATGGGAACATTTACATCTTCACCTCATGTATTGTTACTGTATTTAATGCTTTTTGATCACTACGATTTTATGTGTAAATATGTATTTAGTATCATGTTTTATCAAGTCTGTACTCAGTTGATTGGCGTGAGGTGAACGGGGTGTTTACTTCACTTTAAACCAGTGAAGGAACCGTCAAAAAGAGCCCGACCAGCCGTGTGTTCAGCGGTCCAACTGGGGCTCGGCCCTGTTGGTGAAAAGCTTGATTTTGATGTTAAATGGGCTCCTTCTGTGTTTTTGGACTGACGGGTTTGTCCGTAGACGACTCCATGCGTCTGTCATCGCAGGACGGACGGACACCTCAAGGTGACTAGCTGCTGATGGGAAGAATCACAAATAACCCGTTTGGGGATGAAGCCGTGACGGTGCATTGTGTGAGACGAGAAGCGTCTTTGTGTTGCTTGAATACCTGCCGCCGGTGATGAGCGTTGTCGTAACACAGACAGGTTCAAAGGACTCTAAGAATAGTCTGAACAAACAACTGTTGCAACACTCTTCACCACCGTTTGCTTCAGCTGGGAATGAACGACTAGTTATTAGTATTAAGTGGTGGTTTCTAGATGAGTGTTTACATAAGTTACAACTCACCTGTAACATGAGTAAATATTAGTGGCTGCTGGCTGGGAACTGGTTTATTGTGATCCGTTTGTCATCATTTCTCAGCACGTTGGAGAAGTCAAGATGAAACTTGGTTTAATCAGATCTCCTCTTGTTGCAGATGTGAAGGCCTCCATCATTGGCAAAAAGAAGCCCATGACGGCCAAGAAAGGGGTGAGTCCTGGTTCCACCAAACCACGAGCCGTGTGTCTGTGAGCAGCTGCCCCGTTGACCTTGAACATGTGACTTTGACCTTGCAGCTGGGGGCCAAGAAAGGTCTCGGTGCCCAGAAGGTGAGCAGCAAGAACTTCTCTGAGGTGGAGAAACAGGCGCAGGTGGCCGAGAAGATGCGAGAGGATCAGGTCGCCGAGGCCAAGAAACAAGCCGAGGAGTCCATGTGAGGACCAGTTCCCTCTTCTCTCGTGCACGTCGTTAGAAAATTGTGACTCGTGACTTGTTGTGACTTGTTGTGACTTGTTGTGACTCGTGACTTGTTGTGATTCGTGACTTGTTGTGACTTGTTGTGACTCGTGACTTGTTGTGACTCGTGACTTGTTGTGATTCGTGACTTGTTGTGACTTGTTGTGACTCGTGACTTGTTGTGATTCGTGACTTGTTGTGACTCGTGACTTGTTGTGATTCGTGACTTGTTGTGACTCGTGACTTGTTGTGATTCGTGACTTGTTGTGACTCGTGACTTGTTGTGATTCGTGACTTGTTGTGACTTGTTGTGACTCGTGACTTGTTGTGATTCGTGACTTGTTGTGATTCGTGACTTGTTGTGACTCGTGACTTGTTGTGACTCGTGACTTGTTGTGACTCGTTGTGACTTGTTGTGATTCGTGACTTGTTGTGACTTGTTGTGACTCGTGACTTGTTGTGATTCGTGACTTGTTGTGACTCGTGACTTGTTGTGACTCGTGACTTGTTGTGACTCGTGACTTGTTGTGATTCGTGACTTGTTGTGACTCGTGACTTGTTGTGATTCGTGACTTGTTGTGACTCGTGACTTGTTGTGATTCGTGACTTGTTGTGACTTGTTGTGACTCGTGACTTGTTGTGATTCGTGACTTGTTGTGACTCGTGACTTGTTGTGACTCGTGACTTGTTGTGACTTGTTGTGATTCGTGACTTGTTGTGACTTGTTGTGACTCGTGACTTGTTGTGATTCGTGACTTGTTGTGACTTGTTGTGACTCGTGACTTGTTGTGACTCGTGACTTGTTGTGATTCGTGACTTGTTGTGACTTGTTGTGACTCGTGACTTGTTGTGATTCGTGACTTGTTGTGACTTGTTGTGATTCGTGACTTGTTGTGACTCGTGACTTGTTGTGACTCGTGACTTGTTGTGACTCGTTGTGACTTGTTGTGATTCGTGACTTGTTGTGACTTGTTGTGACTCGTGACTTGTTGTGATTCGTGACTTGTGACTCGTGACTTGTTGTGACTCATGACTTGTTGTGACTCGTGACTTGTTGTGACTCGTGACTTGTTGTGACTCGTTTGTGACTTGTTGTGACTCGTGACTTGTTGTGACTCGTTGTGACTCATGACTTGTTGTGCCTCGTTGTGACTCGTGACTTGTTGTGCCTCGTGACTCGTGACTCGTGACTTGTTGTGACTCGTTGTGACTTGTTGTGACTTGTTGTGACTCGTGACTTGTTGTGACTCGTTGTGACTCATGACTTGTTGTGCCTCGTGACTCGTTGTGACTCGTGACTTGTTGTGACTCGTTGTGACTTGTTGTGACTCGTGACTTGTTGTGACTTGTGACTCGTGACTTGTTGTGACTCATTTTGACTTGTTGTGATTTGTGACTTGTTGTGTATCTTTGTGACTCGTATCTCGTTGTGACTCGTGACTCGTTGTGACTCGTTGTGACTCGTTGTGACTCGTTGTGCCTCGTGACTTGTGGTGACTTGTTGTGACTCGTGGTGACTTGTGGTGACTTGTTGTGACTCGTGGTGACTTGTTGTGACTCGTGGTGACTTGTTGTGACTTGTTGTGACTTGTTGTGTCTCTTTGTGACTCGTGACTCGTTGTGACTTGTGTGACTTGTTGTGACTCGTGGTGACTTGTGGTGACTTGTTGTGACTCGTGGTGACTTGTTGTGACTTGTTGTGTCTCTTTGTGACTCGTGACTTGTTGTGACTCGTTGTGCAGCGTGGCCTCCATGCGTCTGGCCTACAAGGAGCTGGAGATCGACAGGAAGATGGAGGAGAAGAAGATCCAGAGCCTGGAGGGCAAGAAGAGGGAGCAGGCGGAGAGACTGGGGATGGGCTTCGGCAACAGGAGGTAACTCCCCCCCCCCCCCCCCCCCCCACACTCTGTTGTGCTTTGACTCCTCCCCCTCTTTGTCTCTGACGTGCTTTGACTCCTCCCCCTCTTTGTCTCTGACTCCTCCCCCTATGAATGCGTCCCGTTTCAGCGCCGTGTCTCACTCCGTGATGTCGGAGATGCAGGTGATCGAACAGGAGACCCCCGTGGGAGCCAAGTCCTCCTCCTCTCGCTCCAAGCTGGACATGTTCGAGGAGCCGGGTTTCACCTCCGGACCCCCGAAGTACGTAAGGCGCCCCTGAGGACCGCGACTACAATAAATATTGTGTTTCTTTGAGAGAAATGTAATCTCAGTCGAGGTGCGTTTCATTCGATCGCCTGTCGGTGGCTGAAGACCGTTTATCCAGTTTTAAGCCACATTTTTAAGATGCACTTTTTAGATCTTAATGTTTTCACCGTTAGAAGTTATCAGAAACGAGCTGAGCTAACGTTAGCGTTAGCTCAGCTCGTTGAAGGAATTACTGACACAAAGGACAACAACTCCCACAATGCCTTGCTCTTTTGTTATTTTTGCTCTTTTGTTATTGTCTCGACGGAGAGAAAATTACACATTGTGCGTGTTAAATCTTTAATCCGCTGCCTTGGCGTTCCAGGTACAAGGACAACCCGTTCACAGTGGGGGACAGCTTTGGATCCCGGTGGGACACCGAGGGAGGAACCGCCTCCTTCACCACCTCCTGGGCTCTGGAGAAGGAGGACCCCAAAGAGGAGGTCACCATCTCCAGCATTCAGCCCATTGGAGAGAGGTATCTACGCGCTGTGTTTAGAGACGGGAACAGGAAGTGGCTGTGTTAAGAGACGGGAACAGGAAGTGGCTGTGTTTAGAGACGGGAACAGGAAGTGGCTGTGTTTAGAGACGGGAACAGGAAGTGGCTGTGTTTAGAGACGGGAACAGGAAGTGGCTGTGTTAAGAGACGGGAACAGGAAGTGGCTGTGTTTAGAGACGGGACCAGGAAGTGGCTGTGTTTAGAGACCAGGAAGTGGCTGTGTTTAGAGACCAGGAAGTGGCTGTGTTTAGAGACCAGGAAGTGGCTGTGTTTAGAGACGGGAACAGGAAGTGGCTGTGTTTAGAGACGGGGACAGGAAGTGGCTGTGTTAAGAGACGGGAACAGGAAGTGGCTGTGTTTAGAGACGGGAACAGGAAGTGGCTGTGTTTAGAGACGGGAACAGGAAGTGGCTGTGTTAAGAGACGGGAACAGGAAGTGGCTGTGTTTAGAGACCAGGAAGTGGCTGTGTTTAGAGACGGGAACAGGAAGTGGCTGTGTTAAGAGACGGGAACAGGAAGTGGCTGTGTTTAGAGACCAGGAAGTGGCTGTGTTTAGAGACGGGAACAGGAAGTGGCTGTGTTAAGAGACGGGAACAGGAAGTGGCTGTGTTAAGAGACCAGAAAGTGGCTGTGTTTAGAGAACAGGAAGTGGCTGTGTTAAGAGACCAGAAAGTGGCTGTGTTTAGAGACGGGAACAGGAAGTGGCTGTGTTAAGAGAACAGGAAGTGGCTGTGTTTAGAGAACAGGAAGTGGCTGTGTTTAGAGACCAGGAAGTGGCTGTGTTAAGAGACGGGAACAGGAAGTGGCTGTGTTTAGAGACCAGGAAGTGGCTGTGTTTAGAGACGGGAACAGGAAGTGGCTGTGTTTAGAGACGGGAACAGGAAGTGGCTGTGTTAAGAGACGGGAACAGGAAGTGGCTGTGTTTAGAGACGGGAACAGGAAGTGGCTGTGTTTAGAGACCAGGAAGTGGCTGTGTTTAGAGACGGGAACAGGAAGTGGCTGTGTTTAGAGACGGGAACAGGAAGTGGCTGTGTTTAGAGACCAGGAAGTGGCTGTGTTTAGAGACGGGAACAGGAAGTGGCTGTGTTTAGAGAACAGGAAGTGGCTGTGTTTAGAGACCAGGAAGTGGCTGTGTTTAGAGACCAGGAAGTGGCTGTGTTTAGAGACCAGGAACAGGAAGTGGGGGCCGCTCTGACCCTTCTCGTGTTGTTGACCCCAGACTTCCCAGCAGGAGGAAAGCCGACGTGTCGCCCCCGGTGTCCGAGTCCAGCGAGGCGCGGCAGAAGTTCGCCAACGCCAAGGCGATCTCCTCCGACATGTTCTTCGGCCGGGAGAGCAGCGCCGAGGTGGGTTGGGAGGTTCTGGAGATGCTGTTGTTGTGAATGTATTGTTGTTGTTGTTGTTATATCATATATCGTCATATCTTATGTATATTAATTCTGTGTTCTCTTCCTGATATTATTTATCTCTGGTGTTTGTGTATTTATTCAACTGCATATAAGTTTATAATAATAACTACTAGAGTAAACATTAACGTGTTTAATAACTTTCTTCTGCTCCTCTCAGTATGATGCAAAGACCCGACTGGAGACCATGTCGGGGAGCACCTCCATCAGCTCAGCCGACCTGTTTGGGGAGGGGAGCGACAACAAAGGTAACACCGGTCTGTTTGTTTGTTTGTTTGTTTGTTTGACACCCCAGACAATCAATCATTTTCTAAAACGGAGGAAATAGTGTATTTGTTGGGGACTATTTTCAGTGGCGGATGAATCCACATGTGCTGCTCTCGTGGAATCTAAAAAAACTAGCGTTAATAATAATAATGCATATTTACACCCTTATCGGACATTTTATTCCTCATTCTCCCCAAATTATTTATCAAATGTCTTCTCATTGATTCCCTTCACACACACACACACACACACACACACACACACACACACACACACACACACACACACACACACACACACAGAGTGTTCTGCTCCATTACTACTACTTTCCTAATATCCCCCTCGTCTCCTGGTCTCCTTGTCCCCTGGTCTCCTTGTCCCCTGGTCCCCTGGTCTCCTTGTCTCCTCGTCCCCTGGTCTCCTCGTCTCCTCGTCCCCTTGTCTCCTCGTCTCCTCAGGCAGGGCTCCGGGCTTTGACAGCGTGCTCCCCTCCGGCCCCGACATTGCACAGTTCAAACAGGGAGTGAAGACTGTAGCGGGCAAGATGGCCGTCCTGGCCAATGGGGTCATGAATACCATCCAGGTGGGAGGAGCTATAATATAATATATTATATATATATATATATATATATATATATAGATATATATATATATATATATATATATATATATATATCTTCTTCTTTCGTCCTCGTCCAGAGACACTTTACAGGAGAGTATTTTCATAAAGGAAACATAGAACGATAGAACATGTTCTCCTTATGTTCTCACTAGTGATCAGTTAGATAACTATATATATAGAACATGTTCTCCTTATGTTCTCACTAGTGATCAGTTAGATAACTATATATATAGAACATGTTCTCCTTATGTTCTCACTAGTGATCAGTTAGAGAACTCTATATATAGAACATGTTCTCACTAGTGATCAGTTAGAGAACTCTATATATAGAACATGTTCTCCTTATGTTCTCACTAGTGATCAGTTAGAGAACTCTATATATAGAACATGTTCTCACTAGTGATCAGTTAGAGAACTCTATATATAGAACATGTTCTCCTTATGTTCTCACTAGTGATCAGTTAGAGAACTCTATATATAGAACATGTTCTCCTGTTCTCACTAGTGATCAGTTAGAGAACTCTATATATAGAACATGTTCTCACTAGTGATCAGTTAGAGAACTCTATATATAGAACATGTTCTCCTTATGTTCTCACTAGTGATCAGTTAGAGAACTCTATATATAGAACATGTTCTCCTGTTCTCACTAGTGATCAGTTAGAGAACTATATATAGAACATGTTCTCCTGTTCTCACTAGTGATCAGTTAGAGAACTCTATATATAGAACATGTTCTCCTCATGTTCTCACTAGTGATCAGTTAGAGAACTCTATATATAGAACATGTTCTCCTCATGTTCTCACTAGTGATCAGTTAGAGAACTCTATATATAGAACATGTTCTCACTAGTGATCAGTTAGAGAACTCTATATATAGAACATGTTCTCATGTTCTCACTAGTGATCAGTTAGAGAACTCTATATATAGAACATGTTCTCCTGTTCTCACTAGTGATCAGTTAGAGAACTCTATATATAGAACATGTTCTCACTAGTGATCAATTAGAGAACTCTATATATAGAACATGTTCTCCTGTTCTCACTAGTGATCAGTTAGAGAACTATATATATAGAACATGTTCTCCTGTTCTCACTAGTGATCAGTTAGAGAACTATATATATATAGAACATGTTCTCCTGTTCTCACTAGTGATCAGTTAGAGAACTCTATATATAGAACATGTTCTCACTAGTGATCAGTTAGAGAACTCTATATATAGAACATGTTATCCTGTTCTCACTAGTGATCAGTTAGAGAACTCTATATATAGAACATGTTCTCCTGTTCTCACTAGTGATCAGTTAGAGAACTATATATAGAACATGTTCTCACTAGTGATCAGTTAGAGAACTATATATAGAACATGTTCTCCTGTTCTCACTAGTGATCAGTTAGAGAACTATATATAGAACATGTTCTCCTGTTCTCACTAGTGATCAGTTAGAGAACTATATATAGAACATGTTCTCCTGTTCTCACTAGTGATCAGTTAGAGAACTATATATAGAACATGTTCTCCTGTTCTCACTAGTGATCAGTTAGAGAACTATATATAGAACATGTTCTCCTGTTCTCACTAGTGATCAGTTAGAGAACTCTATATAGAACATGTTCTCCTGTTCTCACTAGTGATGTTAGAGAACTATATATAGAACATGTTCTCCTGTTCTCACTAGTGATCAGTTAGAGAACTATATATAGAACATGTTCTCCTGTTCTCACTAGTGATCAGTTAGAGAACTCTATATAGAACATGTTCTCCTGTTCTCACTAGTGATCAGTTAGAGAACTATATATATAGAACATGTTCTCCTGTTCTCACTAGTGATCAGTTAGAGAACTATATATAGAACATGTTCTCCTGTTCTCACTAGTGATCAGTTAGAGAACTATATATAGAACATGTTCTCCTGTTCTCACTAGTGATCAGTTAGAGAACTATATATAGAACATGTTCTCCTGTTCTCACTAGTGATCAGTTAGAGAACTATATATAGAACATGTTCTCCTGTTCTCACTAGTGATCAGTTAGAGAACTATATATAGAACATGACTTCATTGTTGACGTTTCTCTCAGGATCGTTACGGCTCCTACTGATGGGCGTCGGCCTAAAGAAGACGAGCTGACGATGAAGAAGACGAGCTGACGATGAAGAAGACAAGCTGACGATGATGAAGAGCGACGGCCTCCTGACGGACTGCATTTGGGCGAGAGAGAGACGGGGAGAGAGAGAGAGAGAGAGAGGAAGCGTTGCATGAGGACTCGTCCTCTCTCGTCCTCGTCCAGAGACACTTTACAGGAGACAGTATTTTCATAAAGGAAACATCAAAGGGTGTAGTTTTGTTTTCCTTTAAGTTATGTTGGTCTTAGATTTCACAGTCAATTCTACATTTTATTCCTTATACATAAATCAAAATGTTTTTGATTCAAATGTCTTTGTTTTGTTTTTGTGATATATAAAAAAAAAAAAAGTGCAGGATATATTTTCAACGTTAAGTTCAACAAGAATACAGAAGTTTTGCATTTTAATGTTCCACATCTTTTTGTTTTCTATTCGTTGACACGTTCAGACAGCTGGAAATATGCCCGTCTGTCTGAGTGAGAGTATATATTATATTGTACAAACAGTGGAGCTGCTCGTTATTTATTATCTAGGTTTTTAAACGCCATTTAAATAAAGTCATTTAAAGCTTTGAAGCGTGAAGTCCCGGCTCACGTAACTAAATCTTCCCCCTGGTTGAACCTGAAGTCTGATTTGATGTCCCTCGGCCCCGCCTCCTGTCCCTCAGCTCCGCCTCCTCACTTCCACCTCCTCTCCCTCAGCCCTCCTCCAGCCCTGACTCCTCCCTCAGTTCCGCCTCCTCTCCCTTAACCCACTCCTCCTCTCTCTTCCACCTCCTCTCCCTCAGCCCTCCTCCCTCAGTTCCGCCTCCTCTCCCTCAGCCCTCCTCCAGCCCTGACTCCTCCCTCACTTCCACCTCCTCTCCCTCAGCCCCGCCTCCTCTCTCTTCCACCTCCTCTCCCTCAGCCCTCCTCCCTCAGTTCCGCCTCCTCTCCCTCAGCCCTCCTCCAGCCCTGACTCCTCCCTCAGTTCCACCTCCTCTCCCTCAGCCCTGACTCCTCCCTCAGTTCCGCCTCCTCTCCCTCAGCCCTCCTCCCTCAGTTCCGCCTCCTCTCCCTCAGCCCTCCTCCAGCCCTGACTCCTCCCTCAGTTCCACCTCCTCTCCCTCAGCCCTGACTCCTCCCTCAGTTCCACCTCCTCTCCCTCAGCCCTGACTCCTCCCTCAGTTCCACCTCCTCGGCAGTTCAACCTTTTATTTTGAAAGGCTGACGTCTTCAGTTTACATTCGTTCTCCGTTAAAAGGCGGTTTGAGAGCAGAAAACCTTCAAAGCCAACGCGTTCCCAACAGACTTCACATTCAACCAGTTCGTGTCCTTCAACAGACCATAATAACCACAATGTTCCCCCAGCGCGATGAAACAGAAGAGAAACACGAGCTGAAACATTCACAACTATTTATTAGTAGGCTACGAACAGGAAGCGTATTCAGTACGTTAATAAAGATTTAAAAACCTCCGGCTCGTGTTCTCGTCATTGACTCCAAGCGGGTTCCTTTTCTTCTGTTTCCACGGAGAACCCCCCCCCCCCCCCCCTGATGCTCTGATGAAGGCTTCCTGTCTGGGGGGGGGGGGGTTCCCGCAGCCTCCGACAAAAACGCAGCGATGACAGCCTCAAATCAAAGCAAGTAGGTCACAGAACCCAAATTAATTGAGGTTCTCCGTGTCTCGAGTCAGTCACACGGTAGAAAAACAGGTTTTGCTCCTATTTGGTTTTTTTAATTATTACTCTATCTAGAAAAAGGCGCTCGCTGCCGGTCAGCAGTGGGAATCGGTTCCACGGCGTTCTTTGATTTCAGGGTTCTGTAAGGAACGTTCTCCTGCAGGTGCTTTTATCCCCAGTTGTAGAAGTAGATCTTCTGCCAGGTGGGCAGGTAGTCCATCAGAGGGCCTGCAGGACATTTATTAAAGGTATTAAAACACGTTAACCTTTACGGTGATGGTGAATGCCTCCAGATAATAAATACAAGTCACATTTTATATTCAAAGCTCAATCAAATTAATAAAAGATTAAAGTCTTTGCCCCGTAAACAACAATATTGACGTCATGATGCGTTCGGGTGTCGCGGTACTTACGAGCCACGAGGCCGATTCCTGGAACGTGATCGGCCAGAAGTCTGAGCAGGAAGAGGATCTTTTCCCTGCAGATCAACAACAACAACAACACCTTAAAGCGGCATTAATAGAACGGTAACAGCTGCTTCTGAAATGTGCAGATCTTCCATATCGGTGTGAATTGAACATCGTGGTGAAGACTCCACTCACTCTGAGTATTTGTCGTAGAAGGGCGAGCGGAGGAGGTAGTACAGCAGGAGGAAGCTCCGCCTCCTCATCTCGGCCCTCTCCCATTGGTTCAGGAACCTCCCGTCACTGAGGACCGCGAAGCTGAAGAGAGGAAGACGAAGATAACAAGTTTTTTAATCTCCAACTTAACCTGATTTATTTATTTTTATCTGGGAAACGGAGGGGAAAAACTCCTGAAAGGTGACTATTTAATGCGTTTCAATTGGTGTAGTACTTATTTCTGGCCACACGAGGCTGAAGTGCACCAAGACGTTCTTTATTTAGGCTACAAATGTATTTTAATCTGTCGTTATAAATAAACATTAATGCTAAAGGTAGTGACGCACTTCAGCCTCTGGTGGACGATATGAGTATTACAACAACAAACACTTATACTATTTAAATATATACATATATAAACAAAGACAATTAGTATTCTCCTGATCACCAGATAAAGATCTGATGATGAATAACTCCATGAAAGAGGATTAATGCTGCAGACCTGGAGAGTTCGAGGGCTCCGGAGACGAGCCACGGCGTCCAGGACTGTTTTCCACAGAGACCGAGGCAGAACACTGCAGGAGCTTCAGGTTCAGGAAAAAACGCCTGAAACTTGAACTGTTATGCTTTTAAATATGTCAACGGTCACATGAGGAGGCTTGTATTCTTTCTTGGTTAAATAAGTGTGTGTTTTGGGGGTAAATATGGACATAAAGAGCTTTTACGTCTATGTGCTCACACAGGTGACCTTACAGTTAAAAACAAGTCTGCCATCTACAACACGAGCGATGATCACCTCACAATCCTAAAAACGTATAAATAAGTGAAACGCGTCTGTTTGAGGGATACGGTGGACGAGTGGCCGGCTGATGAACACCGACTCGGCCAGAGTCTCCCGGAGCCCCATCGGTGTCGGTTTGCTGAGCAGCTTCTCGCCACTCCGGCTGCTCCTCCTCTTCTTCTGACTCGGTGCTCCCCACAGCCGGGCCTGCAGGGAGGAGGCTGAGGCAGGAGGGGGACAGGGTTACCACCGGGACATGAGGTCCTATACCGTTAACTATTATTTGTATCTATTTCTTTAATAAATGTATTTAATTATATTTTTTTATTTATTCAATTGTATATTTTTTTGTGATTTAATTGTATATTCTTTAATTGATTTAATTGGATATTTATTTAATTGGATATTTTTTCTTACTTTTCTTTATTGTATATTCTTTAATATATTTAATTGTATTTTTTTAAATATATTTAATTTTTGTTCTTCTTTTATTTATTTTATTTGTATTTTTTAAATTTATTTAATTGTATATTTTTAATTAAATTTAAAAGATTTCGGGTTCTGTGGGTTAACGTTTTTCTGGCCAAACCTCAAGCCGTGACGTCACATGTTAGATTAGAGAGATTAGAGATCAGCAGGTCTGTGACCTCTGTGACCTCTGTGACCTCTGTGACCTTGTGTGGATTTGACCTTGGGTAAAGGTGGATGTTTATTAATAAGTTACTTGTTGAGTAAAAGGTGAAAGAAGCAGACTGGATTAGTGAGGTGTTGTTTGAGGATGACAGAACCTCCTGAACCAGTCTCACCGCTGCCCAGAGGCCTGATGACCCGGCCCGACCTCTGACCCACAAAGCAGGCGTCCTCCGGCTGCTCCACGTGACCCTCGTCTGTGGAGCAGAGGAACCACTAGAAGCTCCTTCTCTTCACGCACACATATATATATGAATAAAAGAAGCTCTTCTCATTAAATATGAAGCTCTTCAAGAACAGGAAGAGGAGGACCGACCTTCAGCTCCTCGGTCCAGGGGGAGGATGGGAGGAGACGTCTGGAGGCCGGATTTGTACCACAGAAGAAGAACAAGGCGGAAAATCGTCCTGAGATGAATGTGAGAAGAAGATCTGGTCAGACCATAATATTTCATAATGTTTAAATATGTACACCATCATATGAGGTCTGACTCACGGTCCTCATGCTAAAGGGGTCGGATGAGGTCTGACTCACGGTCCTCATGCTAAAGGGGTCGGATGAGGTCTGGCTCACGGTCCTCATGCTAAAGGGGTCGGATGAGGTCTGGCTCACGGTCCTCATGCTAAAGGGGTCGGATGAGGTCTGGCTCACGGTCCTCATGCTAAAGGGGTCGGATGAGGTCTGGCTCACGGTCCTCATGCTAAAGGGGTCGGATGAGGTCTGGCTCACGGTCCTCATGCTAAAGGGGTCGGATGAGGTCTGACTCACGGTCCTCATGCTAAAGGGGTCGGATGAGGTCTGGCTCACGGTCCTCATGCTAAAGGGGTCGGATGAGGTCTGGCTCACGGTCCTCATGCTAAAGGGGTCGGATGAGGTCTGGCTCACGGTCCTCATGCTAAAGGGGTCGGATGAGGTCTGGCTCACGGTCCTCATGCTAAAGGGGTCGGATGAGGTCTGGCTCACAGTCCTCATGCTAAAGGGGTCGGATGAGGTCTGGCTCACAGACCTCATGCTAAAGGGGTCGGATGAGGTCTGGCTCACGGTCCTCATGCTAAAGGGGTCGGATGAGGTCTGACTCACGGTCCTCATGCAAAAGGGGGGTCGGATGAGGTCTGGCTCACGGTCCTCATGCTAAAGGGGTCGGATGAGGTCTGGCTCACGGTCCTCATGCTAAAGGGGAGTTGGATGAGGTCTGGCTCACAGTCCTCATGCTAAAGGGGTCGGATGAGGTCTGGCTCACGGTCCTCATGCTAAAGGGGTCGGATGAGGTCTGGCTCACGGTCCTCATGCTAAAGGGGTCGGATGAGGTCTGGCTCACGGTCCTCATGCTAAAGGGGTCGGATGAGGTCTGGCTCACGGTCCTCATGCTAAAGGGGTCGGATGAGGTCTGGCTCACGGTCCTCATGCTAAAGGGGTCGGATGAGGTCTGGCTCACGGTCCTCATGCTAAAGGGGGGTCGGATGAGGTCTGGCTCACGGTCCTCATGCTAAAGGGGGGTCGGATGAGGTCTGGCTCACGGTCCTCATGCTAAAGGGGGGTCGGATGAGGTCTGGCTCACGGTCCTCATGCTAAAGGGGGGTCGGATGAGGTCTGACTCACGGTCCTCATGCTAAAGGGGGGTCGGATGAGGTCTGGCTCACAGTCCTCATGCTAAAGGGGTCGGATGAGGTCTGGCTTACTTAAAGACCTGGACCAAAGCGATCACCAGCCAGCGGCCCAGGTCCCCCCACAGCTTGCAGGCCCCCATCTCCAGGAAGACCTCCACGTGCTCCAGCACGGACAGCCAGGTGAGGAGCCGCTGCTGAGAGACCGACTGGGGACACACCAGCAACCAGTATTATTAGGGTTATTATGGTCTGCATGAGGTTATTATGGTCTGCATGAGGTTATTATGGTCTGCATGTGGGGTTATTATGGTCTGCATGAGGTTATTATGGTCTGCATGTGAAGGTTATTATGGTCTGCATGAGGTTATTATGGTCTGCATGTGGGGTTATTATGGTCTGCATGAGGTTATTATGGTCTGCATGTGAAGGTTATTATGGTCTGCATGAGGTTATTATGGTCTGCATGTGAAGGTTATTATGGTCTGCATGAGGTTATTATGGTCTGCATGAGGTTATTATGGTCTGCATGAGGTTATTATGGTCTGCATGTGAAAGTTATTATGGTCTGCATGAGGTTATTATGGTCTGCATGAGGTTATTATGGTCTGCATGTGAAGGTTATTATGCTCTGCATGAGGTTATTATGGTCTGCATGAGGGGTTATTATGGTCTGCATGAGGTTATTATGGTCTGCATGTGAAGGTTATTATGGTCTGCATGAGGTTATTATGGTCTGCATGAGGGGTTATTATGGTCTGCATGAGGTTATTATGATCTGCATGTGAAGGTTATTATGGTCTGCATGAGGGGTTATTATGGTCTGCATGAGGTTATTATGGTCTGCATGAGGTTATTATGATCTGCATGTGAAGGTTATTATGGTCTGCATGAGGGGTTATTATGGTCTGCATGAGGTTATTATGATCTGCATGTGAAGGTTATTATGGTCTGCATGAGGGGTTATTATGGTCTGCATGAGGTTATTATGGTCTGCATGAGGTTATTATGGTCTGCATGTGAAGGTTATTATGGTCTGCATGAGGTTATTATGGTCTGCATGTGAAGGTTATTATGGTCTGCATGTGAAGGTTATTATGGTCTGCATGTGAAGGGTATTATGGTCTGCATGTGAAGGGCCGCTCACCACGGGGACGGCACATCTCAGCCCTCTGCGCAGGATGCTGTCGTTGAAGAGCACCAGCAGGTTGGAGGCCGAGTACACTGGAGAGGGTTAGTTCATTCATATATATATATATATATATATATATATACACATACACATACATATAAATAAATATAAATAAAGTTGTAGCTCATCTTGGAAGCTATCGACCTTTGACCTTTACTCACCTAGTTCAGATATTTCGTGTGAATCTGCAAATCTTCCTGCAAAATCAGATCCAGAATCAGCTTTAAGTGTGTTTATGTGTGTAATGTTTGCATTGTTTTCTATGCACGAACACGGAAAACAATAACTATTATGTACACAACACCACATGGAATGCATGTATTTATCATTCACTATTAAAACTATGAAAACATTAAAACAAGTGTCACTCTGCAGTTAATGTCCTGTTTTTAAAGTTAAACAATCATTTGTGGGCCAAAGTTCAGTTAAATGTGAGTTTCCACACAGTGTCATCCTGCAGCATATACTACATATATATTCATAATATTCATAATATATATCTATCTATGGAGCCCTGACCTGCGATCAGGTAGGACAGGGTCCGCACGGTGCTCTCCAGCTGCGCCGTGGCCGCCGGGTTCCTCCTCACGTACTCGGTGTAGCGCTCGTACACACGCGTCGCTTTGTGCACGCGCTCTTTAAAGTTTGACATTTCACGCGTTAAATGTCTGTAAATGAGCCAAAGGAACTCTTCACGTGGCCGCGCGTCCACGAACACACGCGCTGCGCGGAGCAGTTAGTTGGTTTTCAGGAGTGCGTCCGACACTTCCTTGTTGACGGTCCGTCGGTCATCGACGTCCGGCCGCGCTCGGAAGTCGCAGCCCTTTGGTTCCGCTTCCCTCCGCCGTGCACTGAGCGCTCGGGTTCTCCTTCCGGACACGTTATTGTTGCATCAGCGGCATCGGAACCATCCAAACTGTGGCCATGTCGACGTCAGCGGAGCCAGGTACAGAACCTTATGTTGGTTTCCCCCCGCCTCGGTACCGAGACCCGGTACGACCCGTTAAGAGCCGCGGGCGGCGCGACGCGATGCGTGTTCGGTAGCGGTGTTAGCTCGAGGTAACACCGGCCAGCGGGGACGAGCCCCGTTGAACAGCGTCGCTCTTTAACGGGCAGGTAGACGGACTCAGTGGGGACAGGTAGACGGACTCAGTGGGGACAGGTAGACGGACTCAGTGGGGACAGGTAGATGGACTCAGTGGGGACAGGTAGATGGACTCAGTGGGACAGGTAGACGGACTCAGTGGGGGCAGGTAGACGGACTCAGTGGGGACAGGTAGACGGACTCAGTGGGACAGGTAGACGGACTCAGTGGGACAGGTAGACGGACTCAGTGGGACAGGTAGATGGACTCAGTGGGGACAGGTAGACGGACTCAGTGGGACAGGTAGACGGACTCAGTGGGACAGGTAGATGGACTCAGTGGGGACAGGTAGACGGACTCAGTGGGGACAGGTAGACGGACTCAGTGGGACAGGTAGACGGACTCAGTGGGGACAGGTAGACGGACTCAGTGGGGACAGGTAGACGGACTCAGTGGGACAGGTAGATGGACTCAGTGGGGACAGGTAGACGGACTCAGTGGGACAGGTAGACGGACTCAGTGGGACAGGTAGACGGACTCAGTGGGACAGGTAGACGGACTCAGTGGGGACAGGTGTCCCGGTCCGGTTCATTTAACATCATCTTTCTATTATCGTTGGTTCATCGTTTTGAATGAGGCTTGATTTGTTCTGCTGTCATCACCCACATGGATATAATACACAGAAACATGGATATAATACACAGAAACATGGATATAATACACAGAAACATGGATATAATACACAGAAACATGGATATAATACACAGAAACACGGATATAATACACAGAAACATGGATATAATACACAGAAACATGGATATAATACACAGAAACATGGATATAATACACAGAAACACGGATATAATACACAGAAACATGGATATAATACACAGAAACATGGATATAATACACAGAAACATGGATATAATACACAGAAACATGGATATAATACACAGAAACACGGATATAATACACAGAAACATGGATATAATACACAGAAACATGGATATAATACACAGAAACATGGATATAATACACAGAAACATGGATATAATACACATAAACATGGATATAATACACAGAAACATGGATATAATACACATAAACATGGATATAATACACAGAAACATGGATATAATACACAGAAACATGGATATAATACACATAAACATGGATATAATACACAGAAACATGGATATAATACACAGAAACACGGATATAATACACAGAAACACGGATATAATACACAGAAACATGGATATAATACACAGAAACATGGATATAATACACAGAAACACGGATATAATACACAGAAACATGGATATAATACACAGAAACACGGATATAATACACAGAAACATGGATATAATACACAGAAACATGGATATAATACACAGAAACATGGATATAATACACAGAAACATGGATATAATACGGATATAATACACAGAAACACGGATATAATACGGATATAATACACAGAAACACGGATATAATACGGATATAATACACAGAAACACGGATATAATACGGATATAATACACAGAAACACGGATATAATACACAGAAACATGGATATAATACACAGAAACATGGATATAATACGGATATAATACACAGAAACACGGATATAATACGGATATAATACACAGAAACACGGATATAATACACAGAAACATGGATATAATACACAGAAACATGGATATAATACACAGAAACATGGATATAATACGGATATAATACACAGAAACACGGATATAATACACAGAAACACGGATATAATACACAGAAACACGGATATAATACACAGAAACATGGATATAATACACAGAAACATGGATATAATACACAGAAACATGGATATAATACACAGAAACACGGATATAATACACAGAAACATGGATATAATACACAGAAACATGGATATAATACACAGAAACACGGATATAATACACAGAAACACGGATATAATACACAGAAACACGGATATAATACACAGAAACACGGATATAATACACATAAACATTGATATAATACACAGAAACATGGATATAATACACAGAAACATGGATATAATACACAGAAACACGGATATAATACACAGAAACACGGATATAATACACAGAAACATGGATATAATACACATAAACATGGATATAATACACAGAAACATGGATATAATACACAGAAACATGGATATAATACACAGAAACACGGATATAATACACAGAAACACGGATATAATACACATAAACATGGATATAATACACAGAAACATGGATATAATACACAGAAACATTGATATAATACACAGAAACATGGATATAATACACATAAACATGGATATAATACACAGAAACATGGATATAATACACAGAAACATGGATATAATACACAGAAACACGGATATAATACACAGAAACACGGATATAATACACAGAAACATGGATATAATACACATAAACATGGATATAATACACAGAAACATGGATATAATACACAGAAACATGGATATAATACACATAAACATGGATATAATACACAGAAACATGGATATAATACACAGAAACATGGATATAATACACAGAAACACGGATATAATACACAGAAACATGGATATAATACACAGAAACATGGATATAATACACAGATAAAACACAGAAACATGACACTATACACAACACATGTAATAGGCAGTATTATTATTATTATTATTATTATTATTATTATTAACAAGCAGTACTTGTATTTGTATTAAAATTCTTGTTTGTAAATTGTTGTTTAAGAGTTTTTTTCTTTTCTTTCTTTCAGTGAAAGGAAAACGGGTTCAACCGCCCTGGACTCCTCCAGGAGGAACCGAGGTTCCACAACTTCACCTCTACAACAGCCTGACCAGAGCCAAGGTGAGGAGGAGGAGAGGAGAGGAGGAGAGGAGGAGGAGGAGGAGAGGAGGAGGAGGAGGAGGAGGAGAGGGGAGAGGAGAGGAGGAGAGGAGGAGGAGGAGGAGAGGAGGAGGAGGAGGAGGAGGAGAGGAGGAGGAGGAGGAGAGGGGAGAGGAGAGGAGAGGAGAGGAGAGGAGAGGAGAGGAGAGGAGGAGGAGGAAGGGATGAGAGATCCACGTGTCCAGAGATGACATAATAATAATAACAATAACAATAATAATAACATAGGGTTCATCCTTTGTGTTTGTGTTGTTGTCCTTCTGTACTTGTTGTCCTTATTGACTTGTTGTCCTTGTTGACTTGTTGTCCTTCTGTACTTGTTGTCCTTATTGACTTGTTGTCCTTCTGTACTTGTTGTCCTTATTGACTTGTTGTCATTCTGTACTTGTTGTCCTTATTGACTTGTTGTCCTTCTGTACTTGTTGTCCTTATTGACTTGTTGTCATTCTGTACTTGTTGTCCTTATTGACTTGTTGTCCTTCTGTACTTGTTGTCCTTGTTGACTTGTTGTCCTTCTGTACTTGTTGTCCTTATTGACTTGTTGTCCTTCTGTACTTGTTGTCCTTATTGACTTGTTGTCATTCTGTACTTGTTGTCCTTATTGACTTGTTGTCCTTCTGTACTTGTTGTCCTTGTTGACTTGTTGTCCTTCTGTACTTGTTGTCCTTATTGACTTGTTGTCCTTCTGTACTTGTTGTCCTTATTGACTTGTTGTCCTTGTTGTCTTCAGGAGCGGTTCGTGCCCCAGAAGGGGAACCGGGTCTCGTGGTACTGCTGCGGGCCGACGGTCTACGACGCCTCCCACATGGGACACGCCAGGTACCACACGAGGAACGTGACTCGGGAAACATAGAATATAAATATAGTCAAAACAATAAACATAAATATAGTAAAAACAATAAACATAAATATAGTAAAAACAATAAACATAAATATAGTAAAAACAATAAACATAAATATAGTCAAAACAATAAACATAAATATAATAAAAACAATAAACATAGAATATAAATATAATAAAAACAATAAACATAGAATATAAATATAGTCAAAACAATAAATATATAATATAAATAGTCAAAACAATAAATATAGAATATAAATATAGTAAAAACAATAAACATAAATATAGTAAAAACAATAAATATATAATATAAATATAGTAAAAACAATAAACATAGAATATAAATATAGTAAAAACAATAAACATAGAATATAAATATAGTAAAAACAATAAATATAGAATATAAATATAGTAAAAACAATAAACATAAATATAGTAAAAACAATAAATATAGTAAAAACAATAAACATAGAATATAAATATAGTAAAAACAATAAACATAGAATATAAATATAGTAAAAACAATAAACATAAATATAGTAAAAACAATAAATATAGAATATAAATATAGTAAAAACAATAAACATAGAATATAAATATAGTAAAAACAATAAACATAGAATATAAATATAGTAAAAACAATAAACATAGAATATAAATATAGTAAAAACAATAAACATAGAATATAAATATAGTAAAAACAATAAACATAAATATAGTAAAAACAATAAACATAAATTTAGTAAAAACAATAAATATATAATAGAAATATAGTAAAAACAATAAACATAGAATATAAATATAGTAAAAACAATAAACATAGAATATAAATATAGTAAAAACAATAAACATAGAATATAAATATAGTAAAAACAATAAACATAAATATAGTAAAAACAATAAACATAGAATATAAATATAGTAAAATCAATAAACATAGAATATAAATATAGTAAAAACAATAAACATAAATATAGTAAAAACAATAAACATAGAATATAAATATAGTAAAATCAATAAACATAGAATATAAATATAGTAAAATCAATAAACATAGAATATAAATATAGTAAAAACAATAAACATAATATAAATTTAGTAAAATCAATAAACATAAATATAGTAAAAACAATAAATATATAATATAAATATAGTAAAAACAATAAACATAGAATATAAATATAGTAAAAACAATAAACATAAATATAGTAAAAACAATAAACATAGACTATAAATATAGTAAAAACAATAAACATAAATATAGTAAAAACAATAAACATAGAATATAAATATAGTAAAAACAATAAACATAAATATAGTAAAAACAATAAACATAGACTATAAATATAGTAAAAACAATAAACATAAATATAGTAAAAACAATAAATATATAATATAAATATAGTAAAAACAATAAACATAGAATATAAATATAGTAAAATCAATAAACATAGAATATAAATATAGTAAAAACAATAAACATAATATAAATATAGTAAAATCAATAAACATAAATATAGTAAAAACAATAAATATATAATATAAATATAGTAAAAACAATAAACATAGAATATAAATATAGTAAAAACAATAAACATAAATATAGTAAAAACAATAAATATATAATATAAATATAGTAAAAACAATAAACATAGAATATAAATATAGTAAAAACAATAAACATAGACTATAAATATAGTAAAAACAATAAACATAAATATAGTAAAAACAATAAACATAGACTATAAATATATTAAAAACAATAAATATAGAATATAAATATAGTAAAAACAATAAACTGCATTAGTAGATAACCATCTTTTGTCAAAGATGTTAAATTCAGGTAAGAGTAAAGAAACCAGAACAAAATCATATTTAAGAAGCTGAAAACTGAGAATATGTATATATATATATATATATATTTTAATGTAATAAATTATATTTTTTGGTAAATTAACGTGTGACTGTTGCTCTAAACGAGACGTTCTCCCCGTCTCTCCCAACAGATCCTACATATCCTTCGATATCCTGCGGCGGGTTCTGAAGGACTACTTCAAGTACGACGTGTTCTACTGCATGAACATCACGGACATCGACGACAAAGTGAGTACGAGTGACTTTACGACTTTATTATCTTTAATCCACCCCAAAACAGCTTCTTCTTCTTCTTCTTCTTCTTTTAAACAAATGCCGAAACACAACTATTTATCACAGAAGGAAGCTCTAAAAAATAACGTTATCGTCGTCGTCATCTTTCAGACGGTCCTTGAACGCATCACGTGTGGCGAACGGTTCTGTTAGAAAACGCAACCGAGACGAAGCTTGAAATACTTTTTATTCAATTGGTTTAAATCCGTTTGCTTCAAACATATTCTGTTAAAAACATTAAATTCTGAGCTCCTGGTTGAAACTGTGAAGTCTTGATTGATTCATCTGAGACCGACAGTCACGTGACAACAAATCAGAGAAGACGATAGTTATGACACGTCAACAATGGAAACACTCGGAAACACCTGAAACATGTCGGATATATAGAGTCCATTGTTTTCTTCTTTTTTATGGTTTATGTCATAATAACTGAGTGTATATATATATTATTATAATATATATATACATATATATATATTATAAGACATCACCAAAGGAAGTATGTAGTTTAATAAAACAGCTTTTATTTATTTATTGGTGTGTCTTCCTCTCAGATCATCAGGCGGGCCCGGCAGAACCACCTCCTGGACCAGTACAAGGAGAAGCAGCCACAAGCTGCTCAAATCCTGCAGGACGTCCTGAGCGCCCGAGAGGTGAGGCACAAACCTTCTGTTGGCCTTCGATACCAAGAGCTCCTCAAATGTTGATTGAAAGGCTAAATAAACAAATAACCTAACATGTCTCTTCTTCAGCCCTTCCAGGCCGCCTTGGCTCTGACCACGGACCCGGATAAGAAGCAGATGCTGGAGAGGCTGGACGCCGGCGTCATGGCCGCCCTGCTGCCCCTGCAGGCGGCGATGCAGGGCAAAGCGGCGCCCGCGGTTGTGCACCCTCTGGCCCAGGTGAGACGGGTCCTTATATTATACAAGTCCTTATTTTTATTTATTTGTTTATTTGATGTTGTTGAACATCAGCATAAAACAGCATATATATATATATATATATATATATATATATATATATATATATATATATATATATATATATACCTCTTTCTTTTTCCCTATATTGTTATTTTTGTGTATTTTCGGTTGTATTTTTCTAAATGATGATTAGTTTTCTTTCTCCTTTTATTCATTAATATATATTTAAATGTATCAGTCCTTATTATTATGAACTGGCTCCTTATTAACAGCTGCTGTTGGAGAGCTCAAAGGACGTGCTCTCTGATTGGCTGGACCAGCAGTTTGGAAGTCATGTGACGGAGAACTCCATCTTCTCCGTCCTGCCTAGTTTCTGGGAGGGCGAGTACCACAAAGACATGGAGGCCCTGAACGTGAGTTCAAGACCCGCCACGCATCACATGATGAGGATTCAAGGCTTTGGAGCTCTACTATACAATAATAATATAATAGAGTAATATATATATATATATATATATATATATATATATATATATATATTTATATAATTAAAAAAAGATATAGATATTTACTGTGTGTTTGGAGTACATTTTATTTAATTATATGGCTAACTAAATATATACTGTGTGTGTATATATATATATATATATATATATATATATATATTCCCTAGAAATTATATATATATATATATATATATATATATATATATATATAATATGAAAAAATGTATAGATATGTACTGTGTGTTTGGAGTACATTTTATTTAATTATATGGCCAACGAAATATATACTGTGTGTATGTATATATATATATATATATATATATATATATATAATCCCTAGAAATTTAAAGTCAAACTTTTGTTTTATCCACCTGAAAACAATAAATAAACAATTATAAAGTGACCATTAATTACTTTAATTAATTTACGTTCAAATACAAATATCCTCTAAGAATGTGAACATTATTTGTACTTAATCTGCGTTACAAAAGAAAGAATTTGAGGGTTTAAAACAAAAACATCCCTTTTTAATATAAATATATTCATTTATATCCTTCAGTTTGGGCCACGCCCCTCTGCTCCTCTTCAGGAAGAAAGCTTAACGAGGATATTTTAGATACGTTGTGATGCTTTTGTTATGTTGTTGTTGTTGTTGTTGTTGTTGTTGTTGTTGTGCATGAATGGTCTCCGTGAACTCCAGGTTCTTCCCCCTGACGTTCTGACCCGGGTCAGTGAATACGTGCCGGAGATCGTGGAGTTCGTGAGGCAGGTCGTGTCCAACGGTTTCGGGTGAGGAACAAACTCGGAGCGCCCGCTCGGTCACGTATTGATCCGGTTTCGTCCTGATCGGTCTTTGCTTCCCCCGACAGGTACGAGTCGAGCGGCTCCGTGTACTTCGACACCGTGAAGTTCGACAGCGGTCCGCAGCACTCGTACGGAAAACTGGTGCCGGAGGCGGTGGGAGACCAGAAGGCTCTTCAAGAGGGAGAAGGTACGAACGTGGGACCAGAGCAGTTTGTAGATCAGGAACCTTCTGATCCTCTTGCTGGAGATGGACGCCTCCCGGTTGTTTGATAAGTCCCGCCTCCTGGTTGTTTGATAAGTCCCGCCTCCTGGTTGTTTGATAAGTCCCGCCTCCTGGTTGTTTGATAAGTCCCGCCTCCTGGTTGTTTGATAAGTCCCGCCTCCTGGTTGTTTGATAAGTCCCGCCTCCTTGTTGTTTGATAAGTCCCCCCTCCTGGTTGTTTGATTAGTCCCCCCTCCTGGTTGTTTGATAAGTCCCGCCTCCTGGTTGTTTGATTAGTCCCGCCTCCTGGTTGTTTGATAAGTCCCGCCTCCTGGTTGTTTGATAAGTCCCGCCTCCTGGTTGTTTGATTAGTCCCGCCTCCTGGTTGTTTGATAAGTCCCGCCTCCTGGTTGTTTGATTAGTCCCGCCTCCTGGTTGTTTGATTAGTCCCGCCTCCTTGTTGTTTGATAAGTCCCCCCTCCTTGTTGTTTGATAAGTCCCCCCTCCTGGTTGTTTGATAAGTCCCCCCTCCTGGTTGTTTGATTAGTCCCGCCTCCTTGTTGTTTGATAAGTCCCCCCTCCTGGTTGTTTGATTAGTCCCGCCTCCTTGTTGTTTGATAAGTCCCCCCTCCTGGTTGTTTGATAAGTCCCCCCTCCTGGTTGTTTGATAAGTCCCGCCTCCTGGTTGTTTGATTAGTCCCGCCTCCTTGTTGTTTGATAAGTCCCCCCTCCTGGTTGTTTGATAAGTCCCGCCTCCTGGTTGTTTGATTAGTCCCGCCTCCTTGTTGTTTGATTAGTCCCCCCTCCTGGTTGTTTGATAAGTCCCGCCTCCTGGTTGTTTGATTAGTCCCCCCTCCTTGTTGTTTGATAAGTCCCCCCTCCTGGTTGTTTGATAAGTCCCCCCTCCTGGTTGTTTGATAAGTCCCGCCTCCTTGTTGTTTGATTAGTCCCGCCTCCTGGTTGTTTGATAAGTCCCGCCTCCTTGTTGTTTGATTAGTCCCGCCTCCTGGTTGTTTGATAAGTCCCCCCTCCTGGTTGTTTGATAAGTCCCGCCTCCTGGTTGTTTGATTAGTCCCGCCTCCTGGTTGTTTGATAAGTCCCCCCTCCTGGTTGTTTGATTAGTCCCGCCTCCTGGTTGTTTGATAAGTCCCCCCTCCTTGTTGTTTGATAAGTCCCCCCTCCTGGTTGTTTGATAAGTCCCCCCTCCTGGTTGTTTGATAAGTCCCCCCTCCTTGTTGTTTGATAAGTCCCGCCTCCTGGTTGTTTGATAAGTCCCCCCTCCTGGTTGTTTGATAAGTCCCGCCTCCTGGTTGTTTGATAAGTCCCCCCTCCTTGTTGTTTGATAAGTCCCGCCTCCTGGTTGTTTGATAAGTCCCCCCTCCTGGTTGTTTGATAAGTCCCCCCTCCTGGTTGTTTGATTAGTCCCGCCTCCTTGTTGTTTGATAAGTCCCCCCTCCTGGTTGTTTGATAAGTCCCGCCTCCTGGTTGTTTGATTAGTCCCGCCTCCTTGTTGTTTGATAAGTCCCCCCTCCTGGTTGTTTGATAAGTCCCGCCTCCTGGTTGTTTGATTAGTCCCGCCTCCTTGTTGTTTGATAAGTCCCCCCTCCTGGTTGTTTGATAAGTCCCCCCTCCTGGTTGTTTGATAAGTCCCGCCTCCTGGTTGTTTGATTAGTCCCGCCTCCTTGTTGTTTGATAAGTCCCCCCTCCTGGTTGTTTGATAAGTCCCGCCTCCTGGTTGTTTGATTAGTCCCGCCTCCTTGTTATTTGATTAGTCCCCCCTCCTGGTTGTTTGATAAGTCCCGCCTCCTGGTTGTTTGATTAGTCCCGCCTCCTTGTTGTTTGATAAGTCCCGCCTCCTTGTTGTTTGATAAGTCCCGCCTCCTTGTTGTTTGATAAGTCCCCCCTCCTGGTTGTTTGATAAGTCCCCCCTCCTGGTTGTTTGATAAGTCCCGCCTCCTTGTTGTTTGATTAGTCCCGCCTCCTGGTTGTTTGATAAGTCCCGCCTCCTTGTTGTTTGATTAGTCCCGCCTCCTGGTTGTTTGATAAGTCCCGTCTCCTTGTTGTTTGATTAGTCCCGCCTCCTGGTTGTTTGATAAGTCCCGCCTCCTTGTTGTTTGATTAGTCCCGCCTCCTGGTTGTTTGATAAGTCCCGCCTCCTTGTTGTTTGATTAGTCCCCCCTCCTGGTTGTTTGATAAGTCCCCCCTCCTGGTTGTTTGATAAGTCCCGCCTCCTGGTTGTTTGATTAGTCCCGCCTCCTTGTTGTTTGATAAGTCCCCCCTCCTTGTTGTTTGATTAGTCCCCCCTCCTTGTTGTTTGATTAGTCCCGCCTCCTTGTTGTTTGATTAGTCCCGCCTCCTTGTTGTTTGATAAGTCCCCCCTCCTTGTTGTTTGATTAGTCCCCCCTCCTGGTTGTTTGATTAGTCCCCCCTCCTTGTTGTTTGATTAGTCCCGCCTCCTGGTTGTTTGATAAGTCCCCCCTCCTTGTTGTTTGATTAGTCCCCCCTCCTTGTTGTTTGATTAGTCCCCCCTCCTTGTTGTTTGATAAGTCCCCCCTCCTGGTTGTTTGATTAGTCCCCCCTCCTTGTTGTTTGATTAGTCCCGCCTCCTGGTTGTTTGATAAGTCCCGCCTCCTCGTGTCCCCCTTCTGCAGGCGACCTGAGCATCTCCGCGGACCGGCTGAGCGAGAAGAAGTCCCCCAACGACTTCGCCTTGTGGAAAGCCTCCAAGCCCGGAGAGCCCTCGTGGGACTCCCCCTGGGGGAAGGTGGGCGGGGGTCCTGGTCCTGGTGGGTGGGGGTCCTGGTCCTGGTGCAGAGAGCGTGGGATCCTTCTTACCGGGGCGTTGCTCACCTGAATGTGCTTGTGTCGTCTCAGGGAAGGCCGGGCTGGCACATCGAGTGCTCGGCCATGGCCGGCTCCGTCCTGGGGGAGTCCATGGACATCCACGGCGGGGGGTTCGACCTTCGGTTCCCCCATCACGACAACGAGTTGGCTCAGTCTGAGGTAGAGCAACTAATATTATACAGCTTTATTGGCCATTTAAAAAAATATTCTGCTCCACCACCAAATATAAAAAACATGCACATTTCTGCTGAAAGATGTTTTTTTCCTCCAATTTAATTGCAAAACATATACATCAATAATATCCAGAAAGCGTCATGGAGGAACTATTTTCTCTCTCTTTTCACTTCTTAGACTTGGATTTAAAGGAATAGTTCAACATTTTAGAAAAAGCTACTGAAGTCGTACTTAGCTAACGTAGCTTAGCACAAACACTGGAAACTGTATGTTTGCCAGATAATCTCCTCTAAAAGCTTCCAGTGTATTTCTTTAAATGTCGTACCGTTCCTTTAAGAGACGAGAGTTCTAGGAAGAGACATTTGCTGTTGAGTCGTTTGAATTATATTTTTTATTTTTTGTAGTCAGTATTTTAAAAAGCTGTTTCCTGGCAAAGAGAAAGTAAAAGTTGGATCGGTTTGATTCGGTGGTTCTCCTCTCAGGCCTTCTTCCAGAACGACTACTGGGTCCGGTACTTCCTGCACACCGGACACCTGACCATCGCCGGCTGCAAGATGTCCAAATCTCTGAAGAACTTCATCACCATTAAAGACGCCTTGGCGAAGAACACAGGTGACTAAACTTTGAAAGCGTTGCACTCCTCTTAAAGGGACACAGGTGTACAGGTGAAATGAAGTGAGCTTCTCCTTCACAGTCTGAGGTTCACTGCAGTAGTTGGAGCAAAGTGATGCTGTGGACGTATTTTACACACTAAAATAATCTATACCCCTTTAAGTGAACGCTATATTTAGAATATGTTCTCCCTTTTTATCTTTACTGTCTTCAAACACACCAGACTCCATTCATAAAAACAGTAAAATCCCTTTAAGTCGTACTGTCCCATTAACCCTTTAATCCGTACTGTCCCTTTAATCCGTACTGTCCCTTTTAAACTGTACTCTCCCTTTAAACCGTACTGTCCCTTTAACCCTTTAATCCGTACTGTCCCTTTAATCCGTACTGTCCCTTTTAAACTGTACTCTCCCTTTAAACCGTACTGTCCCTTTAACCCTTTAATCCGTACTGTCCCTTTTAACCCTTACTGTCCCTTTAATCCGTGCTGTCCCTTTAACCCTTACTGTCCTTTAACCCTTACTGTCCCTTTAACCCTTACTGTCCCTTTAACCCTTTAATCCGTACTGTTCTTTTAATCCGTACTGTCCCTTTAACCCTTACTGTCCCTTTAATCCGTACTGTCCCTTTTAAACTGTACTCTCCCTTTAAGCCGTACTGTCCCTTTAACCCTTTAACCCGTACTGTCCCTTTAACCCTTACTGTCCCTTTAACCCTTACTGTCCTTTTAACCCTTACTGTCCCTTTAATCCGTACTGTCCCTTTAACCCTTACTGTCCCTTTAACCCTTACTGTCCCTTTAACCCGTACTGTCCCTTTAACCCTTACTGTCCCTTTAACCCGTACTGTCCCTTTAACCCTTACTGTCCCTTTTAACCCTTACTGTCCCTTTAATCCGTACTGTCCCTTTAACCCTTACTGTCCCTTTAATCTGTACTGTCCCTGTAAACCTGTGAGACATGTTGTGTCTCCTCCTGCAGCTCGCCAGCTGCGCCTGGCGTTCCTGATGCATTCCTGGAAGGACACGCTGGACTAC
>NC_046968.1:29644796-29659796 GCF_009769545.1 Cyclopterus lumpus
AATATGTAATAAACTGCAAAAATAGATTTTAAACTTATTTAATAGGAGCAGGTAGATTGTTTCTGATGTTTTTATGTATAACTCAGTGACTTGTGTGTTTTTTATGTTGATAAGTTATTAGTGGAAACTCACACAAGCAGGTTGGATAGTTCTTAAAAATGGATTTAGTTTTCATCAAAGCAACGTTCACCTGATCTGGATCACATGTTTTATTAATACAACAATACAATTATAAACAGACTTCCTCTAAAAACAGTGTCACTGTGTGAAGTTAAATGGTTTTAATAAAATGTTTGTGGAGGTCAAATGTGTGGCTTAATTATTCTAAAGCCTGGATTTAGTGTGGGGCTTATCGAGTGTCGAGAAGAGGCTATGTGAATGTTTTTAAAGATGTTAAAAATAAAAATAAATGTGTTCTTTAATGGAAAATATAAAGTAAATATTTTTATATATATATAAATTTAAAAAAGAATAATATCCTGAATAATGTCCTGAAAATAAAATTAATGAATGACAATTTAACGATTATTCTTTTTTTATTATCGTCATCATTATTGTTGTTGTCATGGTTACAATCCTCCTCCTCCCGTGGTAATAACAGTATTACTTGTTATTATTCGATTCTCGGACCGGAAGTAGGACCATTGATCCCCGGACTCTCAGCCAATCAGGAGCGTCCTCTCGAACGCTTTGTCCAATCAGATCGGACGGAGCGCTATTTGAAGCCGCTCGTGCGAGTGTTGTTTACCTGCAGCTTCGCTACCGGAAACACACAAAGCACCTGAAGCACCTGAAGCACCTGAAGCACCTGAAGCACCTGAAGCACCTGAAGCACCTGAAGCACCTGAAGAGGAACCATGTCGTCTGTGGAAGCGCGTGCTGTGGTGAGGACACTTCACTTATTCTCTTGGTTTCCTTGTTTCCTTCGTGACGCACTTCCGGTACGGTAGCTAGCTCGTGACTGTCTGTGTCGGCAGCAGCTCCCAGTGGAGAACCTGCCGAGGAAGAGCAGAGCCACAGCGGGGCCGAGGAGGGCTGCCCTGGGGGAGATTACCAACGTCACCTCGGGGGCAGTCAACCACGCAAAGGTGAGTTATCATGGAACAGGTAGACACACACACACCTCGTCATATGGAGCAACAGGTAGACACACACACACCTGGTCACATGGAGCAACAGGTAGACACACACACACCTGGTCACATGGAGCAACAGGTAGACACACACACACCTGGTCACATGGAGCAACAGGTAGACACACACACACGTGGTCATATGGAGCAACAGGTAGACACACACACACCTGGTCACATGGAGCAACAGGTAGACACACACACACGTGGTCATATGGAGCAACAGGTAGACACACACACACCTGGTCACATGGAGCAACAGGTAGACACACACACCTGGTCACATGGAGCAACAGGTAGACACACACACACCTGGTCACATGGAGCAACAGGTAGACACACACACACGTGGTCATATGGAGCAACAGGTAGACACACACACACCTGGTCACATGGAGCAACAGGTAGACACACACACCTGATCACATGGAGCAACAGGTAGACACACACACACCTGGTCATATGGAGCAACAGGTAGACACACACACACACCTGTTTACATGGAGCAACAGGTAGACACACACACACGTGGTCATATGGAGCAACAGGTAGACACACACACACCTGGTCACATGGAGCAACAGGTAGACACACACACACCTGGTCACATGGAGCAACAGGTAGACACACACACACCTGGTCATATGGAGCAACAGGTAGACACACACACACCTGGTCACATGGAGCAACAGGTAGACACACACACACGTGGTCATATGGAGCAACAGGTAGACACACACACACCTGGTCACATGGAGCAACAGGTAGACACACACACACCTGGTCATATGGAGCAACAGGTAGACACACACACACCTGGTCACATGGAGCAACAGGTAGACACACACACACCTGGTCACATGGAGCAACAGGTAGACACACACACACCTGGTCACATGGAGCAACAGGTAGACACACACACACCTGGTCACATGGAGCAACAGGTAGACACACACACACCTGGTCACATGGAGCAACAGGTAGACACACACACACCTGGTCACATGGAGCAACAGGTAGACACACACACCTGGTCACATGGAGCAACAGGTAGACACACACACACCTGGTCACATGGAGCAACAGGTAGACACACACCTGGTCACATGGAGCAACAGGTAGACACACACACACCTGGTCACATGGAGCAACAGGTAGACACACACACCTGGTCACATGGAGCAACAGGTAGACACACACACACCTGGTCATATGGAGCAACAGGTAGACACACCTGTTCATTCACCATTGTGGTGGTTCAGCCTACAAAGTATTTCTTTTTAAATATTTCAAACTTTTCTGAAATGTGGTCCTGAAGCTGCGTTTGACTCCTCAGAAGACGAGACCCCCCAAAGCCTCAGCCAGACCCCCGTGTGTGCAGAAGGCTAGACCTGCGGTCCAGGTCCCGGTCCAGCCACCTGCAGAGCTCCTCCCCCCGGTCTCAAATGAGTCGGCTGACCTGTCCCAGGAGGAGGGTCTGTGCCAGGCGTTCTCCGAGGCGCTGCTCGCCGTGCAGGACGTGGACGAGGAGGACTCGGCCGAGCCCCAGCTCTGCTCCGAGTACGTGAAGGACATCTACAGCTACCTGCACGTGCTGGAGGTAAGCCCCGCCCCCACCGGCCAGACCGCCGCCCAGGCGTCGGTCGTGGTTCACCAGCGCTCGTCTCCTCAGGTGCAGCAGGCGGTGCGAGCCGACTACATGAAGGGTTACGAAATCACCGCGCGCATGCGGGCCCTCCTGGTGGACTGGCTGGTCCAGGTCCACTCCAGGTTCCACCTGCTGCAGGAGACCCTGTACCTCACGGTCGCCATCCTGGATCGGTTCCTCCAGGTAGGAAGCGTGACCCTGGTCTCCTCTTGCCCCCCGTTTCTTTATGTCGGTGACCCCCCCCCCCCCCCCCCGTCTCGAACCCGCCTGCAGGTCCAGCCGGTGCCCAGCAGGAAGCTGCAGCTGGTGGGCGTGACCGCCATGCTGGTGGCCTGCAAGTACGAGGAGATGTACGCGCCGGAGGTCCGAGACTTCACCTTCATCACGGACGACGCCTTCACCAAGGCGCAGGTCCTGGACATGGAGCAGCTGGTCCTGAGGACCCTGAACTTCGAGCTGGGCCGGCCTCTGCCGCTGCACTTCCTGCGGCGGGCCTCCAAGGTGGCCGAGGTGAGTCGTACGAAGACCTCAAAGAGCCCGTGGAACCCGTTCATGGTTTGCTGTACATTGACATGTCCTGTAACCTTCGTCCTCCTCTTCCTCGGCGGTCCCAGTCTGACGTAGAGAGGCACACGCTGGCCAAGTACCTGATGGAGTTGACCCTCCTGGACTACGACATGGTCCACTTCCGGCCCTCTGAGGTCGCCGCCGCCGCGCTGAGTCTCTCCCAGCTGCTGCTGGAGGGTCTGCCGTGGGTGAGGGACTCATTGTTATTCATGTGTTCATTGTGAAAGCACTTCGTTGTATAAATAACCTTATTTGTTGTTTTTAACCTTTATTGCGCAACATGAGATTAAAGGTCAACAATCTAGTTCTGAAAATTAGTATTTTCTTCAAAACGTTTGTCATAATCTAGGAGCCAATCGGCTCTTTGCGTGACTCTTGTTAACCTTGGCTCCTCCCAGTCCGCCACCCAGCAGCACTACTCCACCTACGACTCCGCCCACCTGCAGCCGGTCGTGCAGCACGTCGCCAAAAACGTGGTGCAGGTGAACGAGGGAAAGAGCAAGTTCCAGGTGAGGAGCGCCGCCGCCGGGCCGTGTTTGTGAACCGCAGTCATGCCGCTAACCCCGCCCCCTCCGCAGGCCGTGAAGAAGAAGTACTCCAGCAGCCGGCTGCTGCAGGTCGGACTCCTCCCTCAGCTGCGCTCGGCCACCGTGAAGACGCTGGCGGCCGCGCTGCTCGGCGACGACTGAGGCCGACGCCCACGACGACGACTGAGGCCGACGCCCACGACGACGACTGAGGCCGACGCCCACCAGCACTTTAGTTCAGATTCATCTCGCTCTGTTACGACACTGAAGGAAATATTGTTTTAATAATCTGAGCCATGATTTTTTTTTTTTACTTTAATGTGACGTTTTCCTTGAATGCACTTTGACCTTTGACCTGCAGCAGCCATTACAGCTGGAGTTGAGGAATTGCGCAACTTCCAATCAGAAGTTTTGTTTGCGACCAACTTCCTGTTCCTGTAAAGTTTTTACTTTACCAGCTGTGTTTTTACTTCTCTCTCTCCTTTTTTTTTTTAAAAGTAAATCTCTGCTTATTAATATTTATGAATGTTTTAACTTTAAAAATGTTGCCGACTAAATTAAAAGGAATCAAACTCTGAACAAGTGTTTGTTTTCTTGTAAACAGTTTATTAGTAAAATAGGTTTTGTTGGGGTCCAATTCCCAGTTCTAGGTGAAGTGGACCCCTAGGGGTCTAGGTGAAGCGGACCCCTAGGGGTCTAGGTAAAGCGGACCCCTAGGGGTCTAGCTGATGGGTCTCTTGAGGTTGTTGCCGGAGGTCTAGGGACCCCCCTGGGGGTCTAGGTGAAGCGGACTCGGCGCATGGAGCCCACGGTGCTGTTCTGGCTCCCCCAGTCTGAGAAGTTGTTGTAGTCCCTCTTCTCCAGGATGTAGTGGGGGCCCCTGTAGTTGGGCTCCTGGTACACGGCCCACCTGCACACAAAGAACATCTCATTGTCCAATCGACTGCCTCCGACTCGTGGCCCCTCCCCCTCCCTGACTTACGCTCCGCCCAGGACCCGGATGGAGGCGACCCGGTTGAGGCTGTAGCGGCTCATCAGGTTGGGGATGTCGTCCTGGACCTCCATCTTCTTCCCGGAGAAGCCGGAGCGCTCAAACAGCTGAGCTTTGCCCGGGTTGTTGTCCTGGAAAAGTTATTATTATTATTGAACGTCTGCACTTTGTTCCTAATTCAGTAAACTTTTTATAAAACAGTCTAAAGGTTTTATCTCTATTTAGTAAATAAATCACTTTGAAAATTGACTTATTTTTTTTAAAACATGTTAAATGTAACCACATTTGTTTAACTGGTTGCAATTTAAATGTAAAACCTTCAATTTGTGGGAAGAAATCAGTCAAATTCCAACAATTATTTCTGTCATTTTTTTTTACACAAACTCTCAGCTGTTACAGATGCAGCAGCTGTGAGTTTCCTGTGACCCCGTGACCCCGTGACCTCACCTGCTTCACGGCCCTCACCGAGGACACGTGGTCCACCTGAGCGCACCACTTGTCGTAGCAGGTGTACTCGCCGCGCTCAGACATGTCCCACAAGTACTGACGGCCACGGAAGTTCTCGTGCTCGTAGCCGACCCATCTGAGGAAAGGTTCACGAGTTTAATAAACAGATTAATAAACACGCGTTTAATAAACAGATTTGAGAAACATGCGTTTAAACAGATTTAATAAACAGATTTACATTTAGTTTGGACACAAATCTATTAAACTATAAATGTCTAAAATACGTTTCCTAGACATTAAAAAAGAGTAAAAAGATGTGAACTCTCTTTAGTGATATTGTTGTTTGGGTTATTTCAGTTTGTGTCGGCGTGTATTTTATATATTAAATGTATGTTTTCTACCTTTTAGATTTAGTTTCACCTGCGTATTATAGTAAATAAAGTTTATATTTATTTAGAAGTCATTGAACTTTACATTTAATCCTTCTCACAGACGGATGATCATATTTCTGAACCTCTGGGTTTTATGTGAATGAACGATATTTAACATCTGGAAGTCTTTGAAATGAGAAGAGTTTCTCTGGTTGTCCACTGAGGTCTCTCTCTCTCTCTCTCTCTCTCTCTCTCTCTCTCTCTCTCTCTCTCTCTCTCTCTCTCTCTCTCTCCCCCCCCCCCCCCCCCCCCCCCCCCAGGGTGCTGTGGACTTACGCTCCGCTCTCCACCTGCACAGAGTTGCATCTCTCGGGGAAGTTCTTGTCACTGATCCGCGTGCAGTCCGAGCTCAGGTCCAGCCGGCGGCCGGCGAAGTTCCGCTGCTCGAAGAGGGTCACCTGAGGTCAGGAGGTCAGGAGGTCAAGGAGGTCAAGGAGGTCAAGGAGCTCCAGTCCCACTGTAAGGGCTCTTTACATCTTCATCTTCATACCAGTAAATACAGAGAACGTCGTCGTGGAGCCATGATGTGTAATGTTTCTTTTTAAAATATGTGTAAACATGTATTTGTAAACAGGCAGCAGTGTCTATAACTATAATTACTGCATACGTCTGTTTGTTTATGGATTAAACCATCGAGCTACAACTTAACTGGTGAACTTAAAGGTCAAGCGTGTAGAATCTGGCGCCATCTAGTGGTGAAGCTGCAGATTGCAACCGACTGAAACACAACAGTCTCGTAATAGTCACAAAATCCAAAGTATTTTTTTACTGAGCGACACTAGATGAAATCATACTTATACTATTATATATATATATATTCCATCTCTGTACGCTGTACCTTTAAGAGGTGTTGGGAGGTTAACTGGACAGAGCTAGGCCTCCAGTCTTTATGCTAAGCTACGTAGCTTTAAGTAAAACAGCCAACAGATATTCTACTTTTACAAACGAGTGTTCCATTAAAGAGAAACCGGCTCCTGCTGGTGGGACTCACCTTCCCACTGGACCCGTAGAAGGCGCGTTGGAGCACAGACCCCAGCTTGCTGCGGACACACAAACACATGGAATGAACCGTTGGACCCCGAACGCACCACGACAACAAGGCCGGACCCACCACGGACACAAGAGGAGGTGGAACTGAAGACCTCCATCGCTCGTGTTTTAAAGTCTTCCAAGAACAAGAAACACGAGCGTCAACGTGCACCTGAAGCGTACAGCGTAGAGTTTATGGGAGTCACGGGGAGCAGGTGAAGCTCCACCGGGGGGTCTGACCCCGACCCCGACCCCGACCCCGACCCCGACCCTCTCAACATACCTGGTTTGTTGGGCGAATCCTGGGACTTTGGTAAAGATGTTCATGTCCGCTCTGCGACGCCACGGGCCGGGCCCTTAAATACACAAGAGTGCTTCTGCAACAGTCTGGACGCCATTGATATGCTAAACACACACATGTAGTCTTCTGTGTTCTCCCACACACACACACACACACACACACTGAAGTGCACGAGGAGGAACACAACGAGCGGAGAGCTTCTGGAGGCCGAGTGCAGCGCCGGCAGCTTTGTGCTTTTCAGCCATTCAGCGTTTCGTGGACAACAAAGCGGCCGAAGCATCGGCTGCACGGGCTTTGTGCAGGAAAGCTCCAGGTCGTGACCTTTGGGGGGGGGGGGGGGGGGGGGGGGGGGGGCTCTGTGGAGCTGCATGTTCTGCAGCTCGGTTCTCTAGCTGGTCGCCTGCTGTCAGTTTATTCATCTGAATTATTGTTTCACCACGTTGTGTCCACACATTATGATGTAATCACAAAGGTGCCTTCAGGGTCTCAGTAAACCAGGACCTCGTTATTAATGTGCTCAGTAAAACCAGAGGGTTCTTCTCATTCTTCTTATTGCTGATTCTTTTATTATTTTTAGTTTATAATAAGTTACAGTTTTAGATGATTTATGAATCATAATATATTAAAACAGCATTTGTATTTCCACGGTGTGTTTTATTATTAATCGTAAGTTATTGATCTGGAAGTGGCTTTGCAACTATCACAGATTACACGCCGTCATTATATCAGTTATTAATATGACTACAAACCACTAATTATTTTTTTAATAAATGTTTTTCAACCCAGTGTGGAGGCAAAATGTTGTTTTAATAGGAAATATTGAAATGGTGTCAACAATAAATAAATAATATATATATCTATATATATTGATGTTGTATTGCAGTTTGTTGTAATGCTGCACTGAATGCTATTATTTATATAATATATATATATATATATTTACATATACATCATATAAAAAGTATATGTTTTTTTTTAATTTTTATTATTTATATCTATAAAATATATATCATCTTTTTTATTTATACCGTATATTATATATATAACATGAAAATTAAATTAGTTGTAATATATTATATTAAATATATATTCAATATAAATATGTTATATTATATTCTATAAAAATAATAGCTTTGGAGCAATCAGCCTCACCTAGCTTAATTATTTGTATTATATACATTTATATATATATATATATATATATATATATATACAAATAATAGCATTTAGTGCAGCATTACAGTACGACATCAAAACTCATGTGACATGTCAACTTTTCCAAATGTTTGATTGTTACTACAATTTTATTACATTTAATATAATATTTATTCAGAATAAATTATTCAGTTTCACAGGATGAAACTTTGCTTACAGCGTCAGAATCTCTTCTTTCCAAAAGATCTGTTTGCCACAGCAGGTTTACACACACCACCGCCCCCATTCAGTGTGTGTGTGTGTGTGTGTGTGTGTGTGTGTGTGTGTGTGTGTGTGTGTGTGTGTGTGTGTGTGTGTGTGTGTCGACACTGGATGCTTCACTCTGTTTTGTTTTTGTGACGTTGGCTCTGAACCTGACGGGGAGGGGGGGGTGTATGGGTGTGTGTGTGTGTGTGTGTGTGTGTGTGTGGGTGGTAGGAGGGGTGGGGGCATTAACCAGGTCCAGAAGCTCGTGGACGTTTCTTGCACTTTGGAGCAGTTTCCAGCGGACGAGCAGCAGGTCAGAGATCTACTTTCTGGGGTCCTGGGGGGTTGAAGCCGGTCACACACACACACACACACACACACACACACGCACACACACACACACACACACACTGTGTGTGCTGGAGAAGCTTACTTCCTGTCTCTGGTGGCTGAAACGAGACCGGCTTCTTCCTCTGGAGCCACGTGTTTCTACCCGTGGACACTTTACTGAATGAGTGGAGCTCTTTGCTGTGAGATTAAAGCTCAACCCCCCCTCCCCCCCAGGTGTGACTGAGGACCAGGACCAGGACCAGGACCAGGACCAGGACCAGGACCAGGACCACCACGATGCTGCAGCGCCGCCCCCTGAGGCCGCTCCAGCTGCTCGCTCTGGTGCTGTGGGCGTCGGCCCAGGAGGACTTCGACTGGACGAAGAGCGAGAGGACGTCGTTCTACTACGGAACCTTCCCGACCGGTACGTCCGCCCGCCGACGCCCGGTGGTGGTGAGAACCGAACCGCCGTAACGCCCGCTTCGTGGTTCCCCGTGCAGGGTTCTCCTGGGGAGCCGGCAGCTCCGCGTACCAGACGGAGGGAGCCTGGAACGTGGACGGCAAAGGGATGAGCATCTGGGACGCCTTCGCCCACAAGAAGGGGAAGATCTACTCCAACGACACGGGGGACTCCTCGTGCGACGGCTACCACAAGTTCAAGGTGACCTTCAGCAGCTTCTATGGGGCGTTCACACCAAACGCGATGCGAATTCTTCGTGCGAGTAGATCCCGTGCAAAGCCAATGCACAGTTAACCCCCTTTGACGCGAATTTGCGAAAGCCAATCGGCGGTGAGAAGCTCCGCCCCCTGGCTGCTGCTGCTCTAGTAGCAGCCAATCAGCGTTGAGAAGCTCCGCCCCCTGGCTGCTGCTAATGCTCTCGTAGCGCTGGAAGCGGAAGTTATCGAGACGTAGTCGGTGGAAGTCACCGAGCCGTGTGAGCCTACGGGTGATGTTATTCACTTCAATTCAATTCAGTTTATTTTGTATAGCCCAATATCACAAATTACAAATTTGCCTCAGAGGGCTTTACAATCTGTACACATACGACATCCCTGTGTCAGTTATGAACCCAGACACCAGGGCGTTAGATGTTCCCACGTTTGTGGGATGTCCACAACAAGTATAAAGCAGAACTAGTGGTTATTTCTTCCGTGGTGGATGAAGGAAGTTATAAACGTTTCTACGGAGACAAGACCACGGAGATAAGCCACGCCTCTTAGGCGCGAATGAAGCGAATGAAGCGAATGAACCAACTTGTAAAGCGCAACGCTTTACTCATGTTGCGAATATTCGCCGTTGGTTAGCTAGTTAGCTAGTTAGCTTGTCCATAGCTCGCTAGACAAGCTGTCCGCTAGTTTTCTCAGTGCTTTAAATGCTACACGGCTAAAGAAAAGGAGCAAAGCTGTCACTCATCTGTCGACGCTATCTCTCCTACGCTTGTACAAAGCATTAAAATGTACTAAGATAGTGGCTAGTTAGCGAGCTAGCTTGCTAATTCCTCCGTGCTTTAATGCTACTAAACTAAAAACAATTAAGATATAATGTGTGCATTAGTGAGCCGGAGGGCATATGGGAGAGAGCCAGGCTAGCTGTCCCCTCTGTTTCCAGTCTTTGTGCTAAGCTAAGCTAACCGACCGTGAAGCATACTTCTCATAACGTTGACCAGTTTAATGAAGTTTGTTCTTCAGGACGACGTCACCTTGATGAAGGACATGAAGCTGAACCACTACCGATTCTCCATTTCCTGGCCGAGGATCTTACCGAGCGGACTGAAAAGTAAATCTAGTTTTTTACATTATTATTTTTACTTTTTTTTTCCCCGTTGTGGAACGCCATTTTTATTTATTTATTTTATTTTTATTTTAATTTTTAATTGGCTGGTGATTAAAATCAGTACTGAGAACATTTTAATTTAAATGTGCTGCTGCGAGCGTTGTTTATCTCTTTTCTACGTGATTTTATTTCAAATGCGTCACCTCGGGCTCATTTTTCATTACTTTTTAACAGAAAGAAATATATATATGTATATCATATATACATATATATATAAAAATAATGATGTTGTTTTGTTTTATGATATAAAGGATTTAATTGAAACTCTCTCAGGTGAACAAATCAACGAGAAAGGAATCCAATATTACGACGACCTGATCAACATGCTGCTGGACAACAAGGTCACGCCCATCGTGACCTTGTACCACTGGGATCTACCGCAGGTGAGCGCCCGAACGCCACGCGCACCCCATTCCGTCCACAGGCCGGGACTCTAACGCGCGGGGTTTTCAGGTGTTGCAGGAGAAGCACGGCGGCTGGCAGAACGCCAGCACGGCGAACCACTTCAACGACTTCGCCGACTTGTGCTTCGAGCGCTTCGGAAGCAAAGTGAAGAACTGGATCACCTTCAACAACCCGTGGGTACGTCGGGCTCTCGGGGTCAAAGGGTCAAACGGTGCGTTCGCTGTCCCCTCGGACCGCTTTGACCCCTTCGTCTCGTGTGTTTTCAGTCCGTCGCTGTGGAGGGATACGAAACGGGGGAACACGCACCGGGGCTGAAGCTGAAGGGGACCGGAGCCTACAGAGCGGCCCACAACATCATCAAGGTGAAGCCTCAGGAGAGAACTTAGAAAACCTACAAATGTATTTCTGAAGGAACGCCTGCATCTCTGCATCTCTGCATCTCTGTATCTTCGCACCGATGACCACGATGGGAATAAGTCTAATAATAAGTCTTGTGTGTGATTATGAAAACAATGCGTGTCGCCCACTAAGCTGAAGCACTTCCTGTCTCTGAAACAGGCCCACGCTCAGGTCTGGCACTCCTACGACACCAAGTGGAGAAGCAGACAGAAAGGTGAACACAGGAAGCTCCTTGTTGCTCTCCAAGTCCAAGATACATGCTTATATGTGTGTGTGTGTGTGTGTGTGTGTGCAGGCCTGGTTGGGATCTCGCTCACGGCCGACTGGGGGGAACCCGTGGACGTCACCAACCAGAAGGACGTGGAGGCAGCGGAGCGCTTCATCCAGTTCTCCTTGGGCTGGTTTGCCTCGCCCCTCTTCCACGGAGACTACCCCCAAGTGATGAAGGACTACATCGGTAACAATGAGCTCCCTTTCTACTGTACTTTAGTTTGGCATTATTGGTATTATTATTATTTGTATTATCGTGAGACGCATCTAAACACACACAGCTACAAAGATGCAACGCTGCAACGATGCAAAGCTGTAAAGAGGCAACGATGAAACAATGCAACGCTGCAAAGATGCAACGATGCAACGCTGCAAAGATGCAATGCTGCAAAGATGCAATGATGCAAAGATGCAAAGATGCAACGCTGCAAAGATGCAATGATGCAAAGATGCAAAGATGCAGTTCCTCCAGAAATACATTTTCGGCTTTAAGCCGGTTGCCGGTAGAGATCGCCAGCGCTGTCCAATCAGAAGGTCAGAGGTCACGAAGCAGAGTTATAGAAGAGCAACATTAATACTTTAAATTGAGTTATTACGTTTTCTTTCTGACTGCAAACACGATGAATCTGCTATTCATACTGAAACATCTGATTATGCTAAGCTAACTGATAGCATCGAGATTTAGATCCAGATATAAAAACACAAAGGTTTGTTTGTTTGTTTATGTTGATATGTTGTTTAACGCTGATGTGATCTACGTTTCTTAATATTATGTCTGATTTCATAAAGTGTCTTATGTGTTTTTATGCTATGGTTTTAGTAATATTATACATATTTCATTTTTTAACAGTTTTACCATAAAATATATATTTTTTATTAATTGGATAATTAATCACCCAATTAATTGCGTAGTTGCTTCACTTTCATCTTTTTAATCACTTGTGAACCATTTTAAATTAAATTTGATTTGTTTTAAATGAACAAATAGAACAAATGCTATTTCATAATTCTTAAATTATCAATAAAAAGCCAAATATCCCCCCAAACTATATAATATAAAAACAATGATCATCATTAGCAGGATGCTGAGCTTACATTCCAGAATCAGAATTGTTTATTGACCAACGTTGATTAACATAACAATAATAGATAATTATGGTAAACAACAACAACCAGATAACAGTACTTTAAAAAAAGTATATATAATAAAATATAACACGTGTATCTTAATAAATGAAAAGACTCATGAACCATACGTTGACCTTCCTTTGGTTCCTTAATATTTGAATTGTGACTCATTTGTGACTCATCGATCACCTTTGACCTTTGACCTCTAGGCAGGAAGAGCGGCCAGCAGGGCCTGGGCGCCTCGCGGCTGCCGGTCTTCTCTCCCCAGGAGAGGAGCTCCATCAAGGGGAGCTGTGACTTCCTGGGCCTCGGGCACTTCACCACCCGCTACGTGACCCTGAAGAACTTCCCGTCCGGCCTCGGCGAAAGCTACTTCTCCGACCGCGACCTCGCCGAGCTGGTCGACCCCCGGTGGCCCGACCCCGGCTCCGAGTGGCTCTACTCGGTTCCCTGGGGCTTCCGGCGCCTGTTGAACTACGTCAAGGTGCGCCGACCCGAGAGGAACCCACCGACTATAGAGATGACGTCATCGACTTCCTGCTCGCTACTGCACATGTGCAGACGAAACCAACTATTCACTTAGAGTCGATTTAGAGTCGGTGGTTTTCAAATCAAATGATGGCTTTAAAAGTACTGAGGAAATAAGCTTATTCATGTAAAAGTTCAATTAAACCATCAATGATAATCTCATGTCTGTATATTAAGTTTGGAGGTGATTAGCATAGCTTAGCATTAAGACTGGAAGTAGGGGCAAACAGCTAGCCTGGCTCAGTCCATAGAGCTCAAATATACTCTTATTTACTCTTATACACTCTTATATACTCTATAATTATTACGTTGTATTTGTTTAATCACAGACAAACACAATCATGACAGTTTTGTTGTTTCACAAGGAGTTTTGTTGCGTAATTATTTATTGACAAACAACAGTTATCCATCCGTCGAGCACTTTGGAGAGGAGAGCGAGGCTAGCCGTTCCCCTCCGCTTCCACTCTTTATGCTAAGCTAAGCTAATTGCCTGCTAGCTCCAGCGTGAGATCCGTCTCCTCTGCAAGATAATTATATAATATATATAATTATGTTCATGACGTCAAAATAGAGATACGAGTTGTGAAATATAAATATCTAAATATATCTAAATATCTAAATATATATAACGATGTCTCCCTTCAGACTCAGTATGGAAACCCCATGGTCTACGTGACGGAGAACGGCGTGTCTGAGAAGATGCTCTGCACCGACCTGTGTGACGACTGGAGGATGAAGTACTTCAAGGACTACATCAACGAGATGCTCAAAGGTGAAGCAGCTCCAGCTAACGCTAACGCTAACGCCTGAGAGGAACCTAAACGCTTGTTTGTTTGTTTGTTTGTTTGTTCCTCAGCCGTGAAGGACGGGGTGAACGTGAAGGGCTACACGGCCTGGTCTCTCCTCGACAACTTCCAGTGGGACGAAGGGTTCTCCGAGCGCTTCGGCCTCTACTACGTGGACTTCAGGAGCAAGAACAAGTCGCGGTACCCGAAGGCCTCGGTCCAGTTCTACAAGCGCATCATCAGCTCCAATGGGTTCCCCAATCAGAGAGAGGTACGAGGGTCTGTGTGGAGACATGGAGCACATGGAGAACATGGAGAACATCTAGAACATGGAGAAAATCTAGCACATCTATCATATGGAGAACATCTAGCACATCTAGCACATGGAGAACATGTTGCACATGGAGAACATCTAGTACATGGAGCACATATAGCACATCTAGAACATGGAGAACATCTAGCACATGGAGAACATGTTGCACATGGAGAACATCTAGCACATGGAGAACATCTAGCACATGGAGAACATCTAGCACTTGGAGAACATCTAGCACATGGAGCACATATAGCACATCTAGCACATGGAGAACATGTTGCACATGGAGAACATCTAGCATATGGAGAACATCTAGCACTTGGAGAACATCTAGCACATGGAGCACATATAGCACATCTAGCACATGGAGAACATGTTGCACATGGAGAACATCTAGCACATGGAGAACATGTTGCACATGGAGAACATCTAGCACATGGAGAACATGTTGCACATGGAGAACATATAGCACATCTAGCACATGGAGAACATCTAGTACATGGAGCACATATAGCACATCTAGAACATGG
>NC_046968.1:29664796-29684796 GCF_009769545.1 Cyclopterus lumpus
ATCCTCCCCCAACAGCTGATCCTCCCCCAACAGCTGATCCTCCCCCAACAGCTGATCCTCCCACAGCTGATGAACTCACCTGCGTCTCCCCTGCAAACAATTCTAAAGGTTGTGAGGAGGAGGCGGCCAGCAGCAAACAACAACAAGAACCCGTCCAGCTTCAACACACCGACCCCTCCCTCCCCCCCGCTGAGTGATGAAGAGGAGGGACCCGGAGGAGAGGATGAAGAGCAGAAGAGTCGACGGACAGTTTCTTCTTTTTGACGATGAATCAAAACGTTGTTCAAATCCATAATTCTGCTCCCGACTGAAACTGATCCCACATCAGCTTTAAATGGAATTCATTGCTTATAGATTCTTTAACATTTTATTGTTCGTATTCAGTTTAGAATAAATAAATGTTTATTTTCTTGTAAACAACTTGTTGTTGTTCTCCTTTGTTCTCTTTAGTTACTTTCTTTTGTCCTTAAATAAAATAAGTAAAATAAACTGTATGAAGACTAAACTATAGAGAGTCTTCATACAGTTTATTTATAAAATAACTTTGATTAGTTAACAGATCAAAACAATTACAGTTAATTACTGTCTGAGTCACAGTACTTCTACAAAGTATACAATAAGTACTTCTACAAAGTATACAGTAAGTACTTCTACAAACTGCAGTCACAGTATTTATATACGGCTGATTGTGTTTTACTGTAAACATTTCAAATGCAACTTCTAAACACATTAATTGTAAACTCAGTTAAATATTTTACAGCATCTTTTTAAAAATATAGAAAACAATGATCGTCAATCATATCAAAGTCGAGTAATAAAGACAATTAAAATACAGGAAGTTGAGTTATGATTAAATGTCTTTAAAGTTTAATATTCATCCAGTTTACAAACCACACGTCACAAAAATATACTGATTGTAAACAAAGAAATAATCTGCAATAACAATTAGTCAACACTTGATCAATAAACCTGCACGTCGTCACTTTAAAGATTATTATGGGGTTCACAAAAAGATCGATTACATTCATTTACATCTCAATCAATAATTAAAAATAACACTTTCTACTTCTGTAATACTGAATTTCCTCGCCGATCAATAAGTTTATCATCTTTTTATTAATAATAAACATATTGGCCCAAACTGTATATGATGTATAAATATATCAATATTAGGCTCGTACACTAAGATCACTCTTCATAGTTTAGTAATTCTCAGATAATCAGCGTTGTTCGTCGTGTCGAATATGAATCAATGATCCTGTTTTAATATCAAATAACTAAATTCACACTTTGCATTATCGAGCATGTTCAGGTGTAAATGCTAAAAGTCTGATTGATGAACCTCCCGTCATGATCCATTAGAAACTAGGCCGTGGAGGCACAGAGGCGCGAGACCCCGTCCGGGTCCAGCAGGGCCAGCTCCCGGACCTCCTCCAGGAGGGAGTACAGGTTGGGGGTCTTGGTCTGGCTGAACTCCCTCTCCTCTCTGGAGAGCTCGGGCCTCCGGGCCTCCTTCTCCTGGGCCTGCTGCGACGCCTCCTCGGCCTGACGCACCACCTCCCGGACCAGCTGGCTGCTGCGGCCCTGAGAGCGCGGCGGCGGCGCCGAGGGCTCGGCGGCGCGGCGGTGAGGCCCGTTGACCACGAGATCCAGAACCAGAGCGTCCGCGTGGCAGTGAGTGGAGCGCACGGAAATACGGACCTGGGGAGGGGACTCGAACGTCACCATACGGGCAGTTACTATATCTAGATAGATATATACACACAACAAAATATCTATCTATATCTAGACATAGATATAAAATATATAAAAAAAAATATATATATATTTAAATATATATATATAGATATATACACACAACAAAATATCTATCTATATCTAGACATAGATATAAAATATTTAAAAAAAATATATATATATATATATTTAAATATAAATATAAATAATTAGATATATCTATAAATATATATGTATATATATATATATATATATATATATATATAATAAAATAATAAATGCGTAAAAAAATGAAATTATACATGTGAAATAATAAAGGCTTAAAATATTTATATTAAATGTGCCAAATAATAAATACGCACAAATAAAAATTGTATGTGTGAAAAAATTAACGGATAAATGCGTAAAAAAAGGAAATGATATACGTGAATTTTTTAATAAATGCATTCAATATTTAATTAAATGCATGAACTAATAAACGCGCAATTAGTTTTATATAATAAGCATGAAATAACAGGAATAAATGCGTAAAAAGGAAAATTAAATGCATATAAATCAATACTCACGGTGATGTGGTCGAACAGCCTGAAGGTGGCGCTGCCGCAGCCGGAGGTGGTGGTGATGCGGTCCGAGTGGCGCTGCACGGCGCCGCTCTGCCACGTGCAGCGGCCGTCCTGTCCGACCGCCGCCACCTCGCCCTCTCGGTTCTTCATGTACACCGGGCCTTTCACTCCGTACCTGCAGGGGGGGGGGGGGCAGGCGACAGGTGGGGTCAGGAGGTCGTTCCTTAACACCCGATGGTGTCGTCGTGACAACTGGAGGCGCTCGTACTCGGGGACGAACACCAGCACGCCGTTGTCTCGGATGGAGTAGACGACGGCGTCGGCCACGCAGCGCTGGTCCGACTGAGGGTCTCTGTCTTTGAAGTAGAGGCACTGGAACAGCTCGGTGGACGACTTCTGGGCCCGCTGGGCCGCCTGGGGGGGTCACGCAGAGGTCAGAGGTCAGAGGAGGTCATTCAAGTGGACGGGTCACGGTGTCTAACCAGCAGCACCGACCCGGTTCTTGGTGTTGATGTGCCGAGCCGTCTCCTCCAGCTCTTTGTTGCTGGCCACCGCTCCGCCGGGATCGGACCCCCGGTCCACGGCGATGGCCGCGGCCAGAAGGCGGTGCACCAAGATGTCGGCGTAGCGGCGGATGGGCGACGTGAAGTGAGTGTAGCGGTCCAGAGCCAGTCCTAAAACACACAAACAAACAATAGAGCCTGAACGCATCCTAGTGCGACTCAACCACAGGCGTCGTCATGGTGACACCGTGAACACACCGTAATGGTAGAACTGGTCTTGGGCCTGGAGGCCGGTGGAGAAGTACAGCGCCTGCGACATAGCGGTGGTGGCCATGATCCTCAGCAGCCGGTTCACCAGCGGGTCCCGAGGGTCCTCAGCCCGGTCCAGAGAGTCCGCCAGAGCCTTGTTGGTCCTGGAGGAACAGAACTACCGTGAGAACCTGTGGCTGTAGACCTCCAGGAGGACCAGACCAGCGGCTCCCATGTCGTTCCTTCACACTTGTCCTCTCAGGGCTTCCGTAGCCCAGCGTGCCGAACGAGGACACGCCCCTCACCTGGTGTCCACGGAGAACCCTCTGGCGGCGGCCGTGTCCACCAGCTGGCTGAAGAACTCCTGCCGGGGGGGCGGGTGCCTCCTCAGCAGGGCCTGGTGGGGGAAGGACTCCTGGATCTTGCGCGCCACCCAGTGGTTGGCGTAGATCATGCACTCGGCCACGGTCTCATGGACCTCCAGAGGCTGACGGGGGACCAGGGCTGTGATGTTCCTCTCCTCATCCAGCTGGGCTCGCACCTGAGGAGGAGGACATGAGGAGGACAGGATGAGGAGGACAGGAGGAGGACAGGAGGAGGAGGACAGGAGGAGGAGGACAGGAGGAGGAGGACAGGAGGAGGAGGACGACAGGAGGAGGACAGGAGGAGGAGGACAGGAGGAGGACAGGAGGAGGACAGGAGGAGGAGGACAGGATGAGGAGGACATGAGGAGGACAGGATGAGGAGGACAGGAGGAGGACAGGAGGAGGAGGACAGGAGGAGGAGGACAGGAGGAGGACAGGAGGAGGAGGACAGGAGGAGGACAGGAGGAGGAGGACAGGAGGAGGAGGACGACGAGTACAGGAGGAGGAGGACGACAGGAGGAGGACAGGAGGAGGACAGGAGGAGGACATGAGGAGGACATGAGGAGGAGGACATGAGGAGGACATGAGGAGGAGGACATGAGGAGGAGGACGACAGGAGGAGGACATGAGGAGGAGGACAGGAGGAGGAGGACAGGAGGAGGACAGGAGGAGGAGGACATGAGGAGGAGGACGACAGGAGGAGGACGACAGGAGGAGGACGACAGGAGGACATGAGGAGGAGGACATGAGGAGGACATGAGGAGGAGGACAGGAGGAGGAGGACATGAGGAGGAGGACGACAGGAGGAGGACATGAGGAGGAGGACATGAGGAGGACATGAGGAGGAGGACATGAGGAGGAGGACGACAGGAGGAGGACATGAGGAGGAGGACAGGAGGAGGAGGACAGGAGGAGGACAGGAGGAGGAGGACATGAGGAGGAGGACGACAGGAGGAGGACGACAGGAGGACATGAGGAGGAGGACATGAGGAGGACATGAGGAGGAGGACATGAGGAGGACATGAGGAGGACATGAGGAGGAGGACATGAGGAGGAGGACGACAGGAGGAGGACATGAGGAGGAGGACAGGAGGAGGAGGACAGGAGGAGGACAGGAGGAGGAGGACATGAGGAGGAGGACGACAGGAGGAGGACGACAGGAGGACATGAGGAGGAGGACATGAGGAGGACATGAGGAGGACATGAGTGCTCCTCTGAGTTCCAACAGATTTCCTCGTCTATTTGATAAAAACTAATAAGAAAACATCAGTTTTAGGAAATTAATGAGCATTAAAAAATAAATGTAACTATGAATTTGTGACATATTTTTAAAGCTGAGAGACTTGAATGATTTTGTTTCTTCATGGGATCCTGTTTATTTTTATATATATTATTAGTGAATTAGTTTTATAATATATATTTTTTATTTATATATATATATATCTATATATATATAGATATATATATATATATGAAAATATATTTTTTTACAATATTATTTTTAATATTATTTATACATTATTAAAAATATTTGTACAATATATTTTATTTTAAATCATAGATTGTTTATATTATGAGATATTTGTTATATATATATATTATTTACTTTTATACAATATTTGTTTTTATATATTATTATTTATTATATTTATCATGTTTTATTTAGATATTTTGTTATTTTTATAATATTTGTGTTATTTTATTTTATAATGGTATTTATTCTTATTTGTGTTTACAGTCATTCATTCTGGTCGACGTGTGGAAAATAAAGTTATTAAAACACTTTAAACTTTTCCAGCTGATGAATGTTTTCACCGGACAGGAAATAGAAACCAACATTCATAAATAACGGTTATCTGGAAACAGCGCCGTGTAATTTCACTGTGAAGCAGCTCGCTCCATCGCTGGTATCTCAATGAGGTCAACAACAACAACAACAACAACAACAACAACAAGAGTTCATACCAGCTAGTGAATGAAACACATTTATTATTAGAGCGTCTCACCTCCACCCCTTCCAGCTCCAGCGCTCCTCCTCGGTTCCTCTGGGCCCGGAGGTTCCTGGCCACCCGGGTCAGGGTCTCCAGGGCCCCGGTGAGCCGAGCCAGCTCGCCCCCCCTCTCCTCGGACCCGAGCCCGGCCAGCTCCGGCACCTCGGCCGGCTCCCCGTCGAGGAGCGCCTGGGCCAGCTGGTAGTGCAGCTGGTAGGAGGACCGGATGAGGGTCCGGCCGTACCAGACCCGGACCACGGAGAGGGTCTGGGCATCCAGCTCCCACATCACGCTCATCGCGTACCTGCAGAGAGGTCGCCGGGTCATCGGCCCGCCGGGTTCAGACCGGAGGCCCGATGCCGCTCCATTGAGGGAGACGGTTCAAATGTTACTACCCGACGAGGCGTTCACTGACCCGTCGACTCCCCCGTACATTACTATAGGAAACCTGAAGAGGCGTTCACTGACCCGTCGACTCCCCCGTACATTACTACAGGACACCCGACGAGGCGTTCACTGACCCGTCGACTCCCCCGTATGTTACTACAGGAAACCTGAAGAGGCGTTCACTGACCTGTCGACTCCCCTGTACGTTACTACAGGAAACCTGAAGAGGCGTTCACTGACCTGTCGACTCCCCCGTTTGTTACTATAGAAAACCCGACGAGGCGTTCACTGACCTGTCGACTCCCCCGTATGTTACTACAGGAAACCTGAAGAGGCGTTCACTGACCTGTCGACTCCCCCGTATGTTACTACAGGAAAGCCGACGAGGCGTTCACTGACCTGTCGACTCCCCCGTATGTTACTACAGGAAACCTGAAGAGGCGTTCACTGACCCGTCGACTCCCCCGTATGTTACTACAGGACACCCGACGAGGCGTTCACTGACCCGTCGACTCCCCCGTATGTTACTACAGGACACCCGACGAGGCGTTCACTGACCCGTCGACTCCCCCGTATGTTACTACAGGAAACCCGACGAGGCGTTCACTGACCTGTCGACTCCCCCGTATGTTACTACAGGAAACCTGAAGAGGCGTTCACTGACCCGTCGACTCCCCCGTACATTACTACAGGAAACCTGAAGAGGCGTTCACTGACCCGTCGACTCCCCCGTACGTTACTAAAGGACACCCGACGAGGCGTTCACTGACCCGTCGACTCCCCCGTATGTTACTACAGGAAACCCGACGAGGCGTTCACTGACCTGTCGACTCCCCCGTATGTTACTACAGGAAACCCGACGAGGCGTTCACTGACCTGTCGACTCCCCCGTATGTTATATAGAAAACCCGACGAGGCGTTCACTGACCTGTCGACTCCCCCGTACGTTACTACAGGACACCCAACGAGGCGTTCACTGACCCGTCGACTCCCCCGTACGTTACTATAGGAAACCTGAAGAGGCGTTCACTGACCCGTCGACTCCCCTGTACATTACTATAGGAAACCTGAAGAGGCGTTCACTGACCTGTCGATTCCCCCGTATGTTATATAGAAAACCCGACGAGGCGTTCACTGACCTGTCGACTCCCCCGTACGTTACTACAGGACACCCAACGAGGCGTTCACTGACCCGTCGACTCCCCCGTACGTTACTATAGGAAACCTGAAGAGGCGTTCACTGACCCGTCGACTCCCCCGTATGTTATATAGAAAACCCGACGAGGCGTTCACTGACCTGTCGACTCCCCCGTATGTTACTACAGGACACCCAACGAGGCGTTCACTGACCCGTCGACTCCCCCGTACGTTACTATAGGAAACCTGAAGAGGCGTTCACTGACCCGTCGACTCCCCCGTATGTTACTACAGGAAACCCGACGAGGCGTTCACTGACCCGTCGACTCCCCCGTACGTTACTACAGGAAATCTGAAGAGGCGTTCACTGACCTGTCGACTCCCCCGTATGTTACTACAGGACACCCAACGAGGCGTTCACTGACCCGTCGACTCCCCCGTACGTTACTACAGGAAATCTGAAGAGGCGTTCACTGACCTGTCGACTCCCCCGTACGTTACTACAGGAAACCTGAAGAGGCGTTCACTGACCCGTCGACTCCCCCGTACATTACTACAGGAAACCTGAAGAGGCGTTCACTGACCCGTTGATTCCCCCGTATGTTACTACAGGACACCCAACGAGGCGTTCACTGACCTGTCGACTCCCCCCAGCAGAGAGCAGAGGTCGGCGCTGAGGACAGCGGGCAGCATGTCGTAGCGGCGGTCGGCCAGGTAGTACGTTGTTGCCCTTTAGAGACAGAAGAGGAGGAAGAGAAGGAGGAGGAAGAGGAGGACGAGGAAGAGAAGGAGGAGGAAGAGGAAGAGGAAGAGGAGGAGGAAGAGCAAGAGTAGGAGGAGGAAGAGAAGGAGGAGGAAGAGGAGAAGGAAGAGGAGGAGGAAGAAGAGGAAGAGAAGGAGGAGGATGAGGAAGAGGAGGAGGAAGAGGAGGAAGAGAAAGGAGGAGGAGGAAGAGGAAGAGGAGGAGGAAGAGAAGGAGGAGGAAGAAAAGGAGGAGGAAGAGGAGGAGGAGGAAGAGTAGGAGGAGGAAGAGAAGGAGGAGGAAGAGAAGGAGGAGGAAGAGGAAGAGAAGGAGGAAGAGGAAGAGGAGAAGGAAGAGAAGGAGGAGGAAGAAGAGAAGGAGGAAGAGAAGAAGGAGGAAGAGGAAGAGGAGGACGAGGAAGAGAAGGAGGAGGAAGAAGAGGAGAAGGAGAGGAGGAAGAGAAGGAGGAGGAAGGAGGAAGAGAAGGAGGACGAGGAAGAGAAGGAGGAGGAAGAAAAGGAGGAGGAAGAGGAAGAGGAGGAGGAGGAAGAGTAGGAGGAGGAAGAGAAGGAGGAGGAAGAAGAGAAGGAGGAAGAGGAAGAGGAAGAGAAGGAGGAGGAAGAGTAGGAAGAAGATGTTTTTATTCTGACAAAAAGAAAGTTCTTTGTAGTAACTTTTATAAAAATATTTATTAGAATAATAAATATATATATATATATATATATATATATATACATATACATATATATATATATGTATATATATATATGTATATGTATATATATATATATGTATATATCCCCCCTCACCTGGTGCGGGCCTCCAGGTCGGTGAGCGAGCCCTCGGCCACGAAGTGGGTGACGTCGGCGATGTGGACGCCGAGCTCCAGCCGCGCCCCCCCGGCGAGGCTGCGCACCGACAGCGCGTCGTCCACGTCCTCGCAGCCCGGCGGGTCGATGCTGAACACCAGGTGGCTGTCCCGCAGGTCGCGCCGCTGAGCCACCTGGGCCGGATCCACCGCCCACGGCCTCTCGGGACAGTTCACCGGCATCTCCTTCAGCTGAGGACGCCCCAGTGTTACTCTCCACTGAATGCACCGAGCGACGTGACTCACAGCGCACAACAACAACAACAACAACAACAACAACAACAAAAGGGAAAGAAAACCAATAACCTGCGTCCTCGTCGGGACAGAACCATGAACTGTGAAACATCGTTCAGGGTCGTGACCTCCCAGTGTTTTTATTCTGCTCATAACGAGGATCCAGAACATTCATACGCCGTCGAACTCGGGGTGTGTGTGTGTGTGTCTGTGTGTGTGTGTCTGTGTGTCTCTGTGTGTGTGTCTGTGTCTGTGTGTGTGTGTCTGTGTGTGTGTGTCTGTGTGTGTGTGTGTCTGTCTGTCTGTGTGTGTGTCTGTCTGTGTGTGTGTGTCTGTGTGTGTGTCTGTGTGTGTGTGTCTGTGTGTGTGTCTGTGTCTGTGTGTCTGTGTGTGTGTCTGTGTGTGTGTGTCTGTGTGTGTGTGTGTGTGTGTCTGTGTGTGTGTGTGTGTCTGTGTGTGTGTCTGTGTGTCTGTGTGTGTGTGTGTGTCTGTGTGTGTGTGTGTGTGTGTGTCTGTGTCTGTGTGTGTGTGTTATCTAGTCACAGGACCTGAAGTTTGTATTTTACTAGAATTTACCAACATTATTCCTCAGCTATGTAACAATGTTTAGTTATAATATCAGAACTTTATATTCACGTTTACATCAGACTCACCTGAAATTATGCAATTTATTAATTATAATAAACCCGGCTTAATAATTCAGAACTAGACGAGAGGCGGAACGTTTTGAGACGACCTCCGTTATCAGGGGGGGGTGTTGACCTCACACATCAGGCTCCGCCCCTTCTCACCTGTGCGTCGGAGAACGGGGGCACGTGGATGCAGTTCTCTATGAGGACGGTCTGGACCTCCGTCTCCAGCTCGCCGGCCCGACCCAGCACCCGCACGCTGTGGCCGTTGGGGTACAGCGACGTGCTTTCCCAGGAGTCGATGCGCACCACCACCCTGTGGTCCTGAGGGGGGGGGGGGTAGACAACACAGTCCTACATGAGCCAAACGAGAACCCTAGTCCGAGTGAACCGCTCAGACGGGGAACCGGACCTGCAGCGCGTCGGCCTGCTGGGTGCTGATGCGGATCTTGGGGATGCGATGGTCCCAGGGAACCGCCAGGATGCGCTGGGAGTTCCTGCTCTGGGGCGGAGGCCCCTCTCGGGGGGGGAAGGTGACCACGTAGTCCCTCCAGTTCCTCTGCAGGACCCCCACCACGCGGCCTGAGGAGGACAGAAGGCCGGAATTTATTGTGTTATTTTCTATTATTATTTTTAAAAACACGTCATCTCAAAAGTCCACTTATAGTCGCTGAGATGTCAGAGGTTGGTGATCAATGAGGTAGATTGTTCTTACTGAGGTAACACTGGGGTAACACTGAGGTAACACTGGGGTAACACTGGGGTAACACTGAGGTAACACTGAGGTAACACTGGGGTAACACTGGGGTAACACTGAGGTAACACTGGGGTAACACTGGGGTAACACGGAGGTAACACTGGGGTAACACGGAGGTAACACTGGGGTAACACTGGGGTAACACGGAGGTAACACTGGGGTAACACTGAGGTAACACTGGGGTAACACTGGGGTAACACTGGGGTAACACTGAGGTAACACTGGGGTAACACTGGGGTAACACGGAGGTAACACTGGGGTAACACGGAGGTAACACTGGGGTAACACTGGGGTAACACGGAGGTAACACTGGGGTAACACTGAGGTAACACTGGGGTAACACTGGGGTAACACTGGGGTAACACTGGGGTAACACTGAGGTAACACTGGGGTAACACTGGGGTAACACTGGGGTAACACTGAGGTAACACTGGGGTAACACTGGGGTAACACTGGGGTAACACTGAGGTAACACTGGGGTAACACTGAGGTAACACTGGGGTAACACTGAGGTAACACTGGGGTAACACTGAGGTAACACTGGGGTAACACTGAGGTAACACTGGGGTAACACTGAGGTAACACTGGGGTAACACTGAGGTAACACTGAGGTAACACTGGGGTAACACTGGGGTAACACTGGGGTAACACTGGGGTAACACTGGGGTAACACTGGGGTAACACTGAGGTAACACTGGGGTAACACTGAGGTAACACTGGGGTAACACTGAGGTAACACTGGGGTAACACTGGGGTAACACTGGGGTAACACTGGGGTAACACTGGGGTAACACTGGGGTAACACTGGGGTAACACTGACCGGTCGGCATGGGTTTCCTGCCGCCGTCCTCTCCGCCCGCCTCCTCCCCCCGACCCTCGGTCAGAGCCGTGTCCTTCCCTCTCCACTCGCTCCTCGGCAACAGCTCCACCGCGACCACGTCGCCGTGCACGGCTCTGTTGCGGTTCTTGGCGCCGCTCACCAACACGCCCCAACTCAGATCTGTGTGTGTGTGGGGGGGGGAAAGAGAGAAAGGGGGGGGGGGGGGGGGGGGGGGGGGGGGGGGGGGGTCAGCGACAGATGGTCCAAGAGAGTCTGTGAGTTGCATTCGCCGGCTGCCGCTCTCACCGGAGTTCTTGTTGGACAAACCCTCGGCCGTGATGGAGGCTTCGCTGTGCGCCCGGTGCTTACTGATGTTCAGAGTGCCCTGAAACAAAGAGGACGACGACAGTCATTCATCTATTCTTCTAGTTTAATTCACCAGAACGGCCTCGACCAGCTCCGGCGCTTCAGAGCGGAGGAAGTCTCTGTACCTGAATGTACCGCCCAGACTTGATGCCGGCCTCCAGGACCTCGGCGGGCAGATGTTCGGCGTACTCTCTCTCCGAGACCTCGCTCTCCTTCTCCTGCAGCGCCAGAGACACGGAGCTGTACAGCTCGTGCGCCGCCTGCAGCTCCGGCCAGAAGTTTAGCAAAAAATCCTGCAAAAGAGATCAAATCTTCCTCATTTTAAGTAGTAAAATAATCTACAGTGAAATGACAACTGGGCTCCACCTGCTGAGGAGAGTCACGGCTCCAGAATAACTCACACATTCACGTGTAGGCGTTTAAAAAAACATTCAAAACAGTTTAAATGTGTAAATAAACCATTGTCTTTCAGGGTGAACGTGTTTGAAGTCTATATGTGTGTGAGCAGCAAAATGTATGTTAAATAAATAAAGTTTTAAATCATTCTTCTCTCTAGACACACTTGTATTTCTAGTGGAAGCATTTCTTTTATTTTTCCAATTTATTTCTGTATTGTAAACGATTATTATTATTATTATAATTTCATGATATTTTATTTTCCAATATGAACGTACCCGGACGGAGATGACGTAGACTCCGGAGTTGAGGCTGCCGTACTGAGCGACGGCCTCCCGGTCCTCCGTGATCATCACCACGTCCTTCATACCGGCCAGGTGGTTGTAGTACCACACCGCTGCAGAGTACACACACCTACACACACACACACACACACACACACACACACACACACACTGAACTTTCATATCCTGTATTTAGTTACTTTTAGCACATAAATGACTCCAGAATGCAGCTCCAGCTTTAGAAGGGAAACGTTTGGGGAAGACTTAGCGCGTGACACCGGGGGACCACGTCATCAAGACTTTATCAAAACTAAAATCTCGGCGGTCAGCGGTACTTTTACCGTCTAATTATCTTTCCCGTCTGCGTTTAGCGACTTCCTCGCCGTTTAATCTCGGCAGCAGACATTTGATCTGCAAACGCGTTGATAATAATAATAATTATGCAAACTAGGAGAAACTAGCAAAGCATCGCTGCGCCCTCACAGATAAATTGATTTATTGGAGAGTTCTCAGTGTGATTTAAACCGTTTGGGGGATTTTTGGGTACGAGTCCGACTTTTTGCATGAAAATAAATCAAAAGAATCCACCAAGCAGATCTTTGGCAAAGCATCACATTTAATCAATATTAATTAAGGTCTGACTGAATGGCTGCAGGAGGTCTTCATACATTCAACCCTCTTTCGGGGCGTGTTTTGTTGAGAACTTCTCTGATTTCTTGTCACGTGACTGTTGGGCTCCGGTGAATCAATCTCCTTCAGGCAGGAGCTGAAGGACCCGAAGGACCTGAAGGAGCTGAAGGACCCGAAGGACCTGAAGGACCCGAAGGACCTGAAGGAGCTGAAGGAGCTGAAGGACCCGAAGGACCTGAAGGAGCTGAAGGACCCGAAGGACCTGAAGCATCCAGAGGAGCTGAAGGAGCTGAAGCATCACGACTTCAGACGTTTTCTACTTCCAGAAGTTTTTAGTAAAACAGTAGTCTCAGTAAAGTAGTTTAAAGAGTGAGGTTCAGGTATGGAGCCCTCACCTGGTCTAAAGACTCTAAAGGCTCACCTGGTCTAAGGACTCACCTGGTCTAAAGACTCTAAAGGCTCACCTGGTCTAAAGACTCACCTGGTCTGCCACTGGTCCTGGCTCTCCCCCTTCTCTCGGGGGCAGTAGGAATACTCCTGGAACTCATTGGTGAACAGCACACAGTCGTGTCGAGGGTCTTTGAGCAGGTTTCTGAGACGGTTGTATTGCCTACACACACACAGAGAATATTAATGATGCAACATTTTGAAAACGCTGGAGTCAGCAGAAAATCCAAAAGGAAGACCAGGGTGCGTGTGTGTGGGGGTCATGTGGGACCCCTTATTTACAGCTTGTCAGACAGTCTTGTATTAGACTCGTTTAGCTTTCGTCAGCTACTTGATGAGGTCGACCTCTGAGACGCACACACACACACACACACACACACACACACACACACACACACACACACACACACACACACACACACACACACACACACACACACACACACACACACACACACACACACACACACACACACACACACACACACACACACACACACACACACACACACACACTAGAGGCCCGACTCAAAAGCAGCCTCAGGAACTAAAGGTCTCGCCCAGGGGGGGCCCGTCGCCCAGGGGGGGCCCGTCGCCCAGGGGGGGCCCGTCGCCCAGGGGGGGCCCGTCGCCCAGGGGGGGCCCGTCGCCCAGGGGGGGCCCGTCGCCCAGGGGGGGCCCGTCGCCCAGGGGGGGCCCGTCCAGTTTTCTATTTGCTGCATTGTGTGGAGCTCACCTGCGGCCCTTGGCGTGCTGCAGGGCCTGGCAGGCGGTCTGCGTGAAGACGATGCCCTGCAGCTCTCTGACCTCCAGGACCTCCAGGTAGTCCACCACCACCCCGACGTCGGGGACCACGTAGTGGGTCAGGTCTCCCGGCAGCACTTTGCCATCTGGTCGGGAAGCAGATCAGTTATGGGACCTTTGCTACTAACATGACCTTTGACCTCTAGTACAAACTACGACCGAGATGCGGTCATGACGTCACCCCGTGGTCGTCATGACGTCACCCCGTGGTCGTCATGACGTCAGCTTGTTGGTTTGTGGACGTTTTGAAGCCTCAAGTTCTTTGTTATGGTCGTCGCCATCTTGGCTTTTCCGCAACCAGTGAACAGGAAGAGACGCTGTATACGTCTCTGGTGTCGACCTGTCAATCACCTTGTAGCCCCGCCCCTAGAGCATCCCCTGCTTTATGGTCTGTTTGACTCTAAATGACCATAATTTACTAAATGAACATCACGCTGTATTGAAGAAGACTTGAAACTAGAGATTGAGACCAAAAACTAATGTTTACAATGTTTACTGAGGGAAAGATTATTGATTAAATATTGGTATCTGATCAGTGAATCGCTACTGAAAAGTTACTGCAGCTCAGATTTAATGTAGTAAAAAGTACAATAAGTACATCTGAGCTGTAGTAACATGTACATATTGTACATATTGTACAGTAACATGTACATATTGTACATGTTACTACAGCTCAGATGTTTACTACTAAGATGTTACGACTAAGGCAGTACTTGTACTCGCAGTACTAGGGAACAAAAGGCAGTACTTGTACGCGCAGTACTAGGGAACAAAAGGCAGTACTTGTACTCGCAGTACTAGGGAACAAAAGTCAGTACTTGTACTCGCAGTAATAGGGAACAAAAGTCAGTACTTGTACTCGCAGTACTAGGGAACAAAAGGCAGTACTTGTACGCGCAGTACTAGGGAACAAAAGTCAGTACTTGTACTCGCAGTAATAGGGAACAAAAGGCAGTACTTGTACTCGCAGTACTAGGGAACAAAAGGCAGTACTTGTACGCGCAGTACTAGGGAACAAAAGGCAGTACTTGTACGCGCAGTACTAGGGAACTAAAGGCAGTACTTGTACTCGCAGTACTAGGGAACAAAAGGCAGTACTTGTACGCGCAGTACTAGGGAACTAAAGGCAGTACTTGTACTCGCAGTACTAGGGAACAAAAGGCAGTACTTGTACTCGCAGTACTAGGGAACTAAAGGCAGTACTTGTACTCGCAGTACTAGGGAACAAAAGGCAGTACTTGTACTCTCAGTACTAGGGAACTAAAGGCAGTACTTGTACTCGCAGTACTAGGGAACTAAAGGCAGTACTTGTACTCGCAGTACTAGGGAACAAAAGGCAGTACTTGTACTCGCAGTACTAGGGAACAAAAGGCAGTACTTGTACTCGCAGTACTAGGGAACTAAAGGCAGTACTTGTACTCGCAGTACTAGGGAACAAAAGGCAGTACTTGTACTCTCAGTACTAGGGAACAAAAGGCAGTACTTGTACTCGCAGTACTAGGGAACTAAAGGCAGTACTTGTACTCTCAGTACTAGGGAACAAAAGGCAGTACTTGTACTCGCAGTACTAGGGAACAAAAGGCAGTACTTGTACTCTCAGTACTAGGGAACAAAAGGCAGTACTTGTACTCGCAGTACTAGGGAACAAAAGGCAGTACTTGTACTCTCAGTACTAGGGAACTAAAGGCAGTACTTGTACTCGCAGTACTAGGGAACTAAAGGCAGTACTTGTACTCGCAGTACTAGGGAACAAAAGTCAGTACTTGTACTCGCAGTAATAGGGAACAAAAGGCAGTACTTGTACTCGCAGTACTAGGGAACAAAAGGCAGTACTTGTACTCGCAGTACTAGGGAACTAAAGGCAGTACTTGTACTCGCAGTACTAGGGAACAAAAGGCAGTACTTGTACTCGCAGTACTAGGGAACAAAAGGCAGTACTTGTACTCGCAGTACTAGGGAACAAAAGGCAGTACTTGTACTCGCAGTACTAGGGAACTAAAGGCAGTACTTGTACTCGCAGTACTAGGGAACAAAAGGCAGTACTTGTACTCTCAGTACTAGGGAACAAAAGGCAGTACTTGTACTCGCAGTACTAGGGAACTAAAGGCAGTACTTGTACTCGCAGTACTAGGGAACAAAAGGCAGTACTTGTACTCGCAGTACTAGGGAACTAAAGGCAGTACTTGTACTCGCAGTACTAGGGAACAAAAGGCAGTACTTGTACTCGCAGTACTAGGGAACTAAAGGCAGTACTTGTACTCGCAGTACTAGGGAACAAAAGGCAGTACTTGTACTCTCAGTACTAGGGAACTAAAGGCAGTACTTGTACTCGCAGTACTAGGGAACTAAAGGCAGTACTTGTACTCGCAGTACTAGGGAACAAAAGGCAGTACTTGTACTCGCAGTACTAGGGAACTAAAGGCAGTACTTGTACTCGCAGTACTAGGGAACAAAAGGCAGTACTTGTACCTCGGTTGTCGCAGCCCGCCGCACACAGCGCGCTGTAACACGGCACGCGCTCCCTCAGGTAGTGCTCGCGCACCACGCGCACCTTGCGGCCGCGGCAGCTCTTCAGGTGCAGGACCCTCTCGGTCTTGATCATCCTCTCCGACACGCACGCGCGGGGCAGCGACGCTAGTAAACAACTCGAGACCCGGAACCAACGCGGGGCAGTGCGTCGGCAAGCCCTCTGACGTCATGACGCAAAAGAGCGAGCCCACGCCCCTATTCTCTGTGGCTGCGTTCAGGTGCCGTCGGGGATTATGAGCGCTCATGTTCCCGCAGAGGGAGGTTAAACTATAATAAATTTAATACATATATAAAACTTCATACATATTTCATCATATTTTAGTGATATCATAATAATAATAATATTTTTTAAATGAATCGCTTTACTCAAGGCACGTGGTAAAAACAAAAGAAGCAATAATATAAACGAGAGATAACGTAATACCCCCAAATAAGCAAAAGGCAGAATTAAAATGTAAAAACTAGACAAATACTACTTTAGTAAAAGTGACATTTTTAAGAGTCTACGTCACCAAAGGTAATGTGGGAGGGACTTATCTGAATACGTGTAGTTCATAGTATTCTTCTGTATATTTATACATGTACCGACTCCGCAGACTAATGTCGGTTAATAAAACAACATCAACATGTACATGTGTAGTTTGTATTGTGTATTTGTCTTAATTCGACACCGAAGTGAAGTTTAAACCGGGTCGTTTTTCTTTCTTTTACGTAAGCGGCGGTGGGGTGTGTGTGTGTGTGTGTGTGTGTGTGTGTGTGTGTGTGTCTAAGGGGTGTGTGTGTGTGTGTGTAAGGGGTGTGTGTGTGTGTGTGTGTGTGTGTGTGTGTGTCTAAGGGGTGTGTGTGTGTGTGTGTAAGGGGTGTGTGTGTGTGTGTGTGTGTGTGTGTGTGTGTGTGTGTGTGTGTGTGTGTGTGTGTGTGTGTGTGTGTGTGTGTGTGGGGTGTGTGTGTGTGTGTGTGTGTGTGGGGGGGGGGGGTGGGGGTGTGTGTGTGTGGGGGGGGGGGGGGGTGTGGGGGGGTGGGGGTGTGTGTGGGGGGGGGGGCGGGGTGTGTGTGTGTGGGGGGGGGGTGTGTGTGTGTGTGTGTGTGTGTGTGTGTGTGTGTGTGTGTGTGTGGGGGGTGTGTGTGTGTGTGTGTGTGTGTGGGGGGGGGGGGGGGGGGGGTGTGTGTGTGTGTGTGTGTGGGGGGGGGGGGGGGGGGTGTGTGTGTGTGTGTGTGTGGGGGGGGGGGGGGGGGGGGGGGGATTGTCCTCTCGCCGCCTCCGCCGCTCTTCGGTCGCGCGCCGGAGAGCCGCTGCAGCAGAGAGCGGAGAGCGAGGCTCAAGTTGGCATCTGCAGGAGAGCCACGCGGACGCGGAGGACTTTACTCCCCCAGAGAGACGTCTTTTTGAGACTTATGTAAATATATATTAAAGAATAATTCATGTGCACGTCGCCTCTCAGGGAGCAGCGCGTTCACTGCACGTCGTAAATCTCCGAGAATGAACTTTATTTAGGACGCATCCCTCCTGCAGGTAAGATGTTCTGTGTTGATGTCATGCATTTACTTATTTTAACAGAGTTAAAACACCGGAAGTGAGTTTATAATCTCATGATTTCATACATGTGTATATTCTGTTTGTAATCATGTACATTGAGACTGTGCTGCTGGAGCTGATGTTAACATTATAACTGCTCGACTTCTGCACCAGTGAGGGTGTTTATTTATTAAATATATTTATTAAACATGCTGGTTATATTAAATAACCTGCTAATTATATAATACAGCTGCATACATTGTTTTCTTTTTGCTAAATGGAAAGTCAACATTATTGCTGTTTTCTTTGTATTATTAAGAAGTACCTTTAATAATTTTTATGTGTGTGTTGTATTGAGCGTGTTAATAATTCACATGATTGCTGTTGTTATTGGTTGTGTTGGCTTTGCATGAGGCCGGCAAAACAAAGTTAGTCTCACAGCTCATTTGTTTTAATAATATTATCTTTATGTCCAGGGACGTTTGGGGTTATTGGTATTTACTGCAAATGGAAAAGTCTTCGACCTCTTAGATAACACGACTCGGTTTGAGTCATTGTCTTTCTTTTTTTAAAGAAAAGCTTCTTAAACGTGAATATTTCTTGGTTTCTTTCCTCTGTGAACGTGAACTGAACCTTTCAGGGTCGTCCTCTTGTTCTCAAACGGTGAATCAGTAAATCATCTTCCAACAATGAGAAGACCTGTTGGGGCCTCACTGGTCTCATCGGGGCTTGTGTGTTAACTAAGGACGAGCATTGCTCTGGTAGTACCCCCAGCAGGAAGGCTTTACACAGGAAGTAGCACACTGTGCGCACTAGATGGCGACCTTGAGCAAGGCACCTGTGAGCCAACAGCAAGAGGCCCCCAAGTGTTTCTGATTATCCACACAGACGTGGTCTGCAGAGGGTTCAGGTCTCAGAAAAGGACACAAAGTGGTTGAAAGAGATTATTTGCATGCACAAATATTCAGAATATATATATATATATATACTGTGTATATATATATACTGTATATATATACGTAAAGCTGAAAGCCAACCAGAGAGAGAGACAGAGGCAATGTGTCACGCAGACGTTTGTCACAAATGTTCCTTTGCAATTAAAGTACTGCAGCTCTTACTTTAATTAAGCCTGTCTCACTCTTCTCAGGTGAGGTTTGGGGTCAACAGTCCAGCGGGGGCGTTATGTCAGAGTACCGGTCAGAGAGGAGAGGGTTGGGGTACCCTTTAGAGAGGAGAGGGTTGGGGTACCCTTTAGAGAGGAGAGGGTTGGGGTACCCTTTAGAGAGGAGAGGGTTGGGGTACCAGTCAGAGAGGAGAGGGTTGGGGTACCAGTCAGAGAGGAGAGGGTTGGGGTACCCTTTAGAGAGGAGAGGGTTTGGGTACCCTTTAGAGAGGAGAGGGTTGGGGTACCAGTCAGAGAGGAGAGGGTTTGGGTACCCTTTAGACAGTAGAGGGTTTGGGTACCCTTTAGAGAGGAGAGGGTTGGGGTACCATTTAGAGAAGAGAGGGTTTGGGTACCCTTTAGACAGTAGAGGGTTTGGGTACCCTTTAGAGAGGAGAGGGTTTGGGTACCCTTTAGAGAGGACAGGGTTGGGGTACCCTTTAGAGAGGAGAGGGTTTGGGTACCCTTTAGAGAGGTGAGGGTTGGGGTACCCTTTAGAGAGGAGAGGGTTTGGGTACCCTTGAGAGAGGAGAGGGTTGGGGTACCTTTAGAGAGGAGAGGGTTTGGGTACCCTTGAGAGAGGAGAGGGTTGGGGTACCCTTGAGAGAGGAGAGGGTTTGGGTACCCTTTAGAGAGGAGAGGGTTTGCGTACCCTTTAGAGAGGAGAGGGTTTGGGTACCGTTTAGAGAGGTGAGGGTTGGGGTACCCTATAGAGAGGAGAGGGTTGGGGTACCCTTTAGAGAGGAGAGGGTTTGGGTACCCTTTAGAGAGGACAGGATTGGGGTACCCTTTAGACAGTAGAGGATTTGGGTACCCTTTAGAGAGGAGAGGGTTTGGGTACCCTTTAGAGAGGAGAGGGTTGGGGTACCCTTTAGACAGTAGAG